>NW_015116171.1:18048-30150 GCF_001443285.1 Poecilia latipinna
CAGCAAATATTGCTGATATTATCACCAGAGGGGCAAGTCCTGCTTACTTTTCTGAAAGTGAGTGGCCAGATTTGCTCTTGCTTGAGATAATGTTATAAAAATACAGAAGAAAACATTTATTGCTGTACTTACCCAAAGTCAGGAACAAAATCCAATCAAAGTCCAGAATAATGTGATTATCAGGAATAAAGAAAAGTGGGAGGCACTCATCTGGTGTCATTACAGTTGACAAAAGAGAGGATGTGTTCAGAGACCTGTGCCTGGCAGCACATGTAGGTTTACAATTTCCGAATACAACAACTGGTTGTCTACGAAGATGAAACAAGCGGGCTCCTGATGTGGGCTCTTGAAATGAGGGTTCAGACTTTTAAGGAGGACCACAGAGCCGTTCCTCTGTTACTGTAGAGGAATATAATTATATTAATAGTTAAAAGTCATGTTGTTGGTTGATTCACATTAAGATATGTTTTGACTGAAAAGAAATGTACTGGGTCAATCTGACCTAGAAGTCAGAAAGAAATTCAGATTGGAGAGATGTGAAATAAACAGTCACCAAAGAGGGAAAGGTTAAGTTGTTGTGCAAGAAACCTTTGGCAAATGTCCTTTCCTGCTTGCATGTGAGAAAGTCGGGCAGGACTGGGAAAGAATCTTTATTTGGACAGATAAGGAACCAACAACTTGACTAATAGTTCTTCTGATGGAGCAGATTTAATTCCCAGGAGATCAACCCCTAATTCTTGGAACTTCCAACACACGTCCAGTGTAAGACGGAGCCAGAATTGCTACGCAAGCGAGATTCGGTAACGCAATTGGTCAAAAGCTTCCCAATACACAATAGTAGGGCTGGAATGGTATAAAAACTTGATGTCAGAAGTCAGAGACAAAACATTTTGGATTCTGAGACGATGAAAATGAGACGATGAAAATGAGACGATGAAAATGTGATGTGTGAATCCGCAGATGTGCATTAAATGTCTTCCTGTTTGTCTATGAGCAGAGAGAATGGAGTTTTGTGCATCATTTCTTATTTATGTATTCCATGAGGTTAGCACCTTTAAATTCTTCTATATTACCTTTCCAGGTTTGGATTTCCACTCTTCTAGCCCAGGCAGCACACAGTGAAGGACATGATGAAGTGGCAGGGACTTTGCTGCTTATGATGAATCATTGCCCGAAAGTGTATAGTGTGCAAAAAAGCAAAAGCAAAAACCTGTCAGCAAATAATGGAGAATATGCCTGAAGAAAGGTCTAGTCCAAGTGCACCATTTCATTTCATGTCTGTCAATTTGTTTGGCCCTTGCCAAGTGAAAGATGATGTCAAGAAGAGAGTGGGCATGAAAGTTTGGGGTGTGTTGTTCTGCTGTGTGTCAAGCAGAGCCATTCACATTGAACTGGCAAACACACCATCTACATAGCTTCTTACTTGCCTATCAGAGGTTTCCGTGCATCAGAGGTCATCCCAAGAAGGTGTGGTCTGGTGTTTACCTGAAACAGCAAGACAAATTCTCACTTGAAGAGTATCCTGCAAAAATAGGACTTACTGGACTTCCACCACATCGCAACGGCGCAGCTGAAGCTGCTGTCAAGATCATTAAGAGAGCGCTCCAAAGTCTTGGCAGAGCGGAAGGCCAAGACTTCCACTCTGCCAAGTGCCAAGTTCAGTGAGTTCCTTTCGACAATTAAGCTAGCTGCCAATCTACCCAACTGATAGAGATTTTTGGTATTATCATTTTGTTCAGTCTAATGTTAATGTGTGTATAAACTGACCTGGAGGTTACGACTGTCTGTTTATCTTGATGTGAGACAGTTAACTCTGTGTTTCCCAGATCTTAATTCTTATCAACCAGAATACCTCCTAACTGCCTGTGAGCAGTCGTATTTTGTCTCGTTTATCCTCCCTCTTTGTTGACAGTTTGACCTAGAGCTGAACTGGGCTCAGATCGTAGATCAGATATCACACCTGGAACTGAGTTGCTGGTTTGTTTAGGTTAGAAGTTTTACGACCTTTGTTGTTCTTCCTGACTGCCCCTTTTGGCTGTTCTGCTTGGACAATAAAACAGGGGCTCGCGTGGAAGGAGATCAGAACTCTCTGTGAACGGCCTGGAGAGGTCATGGCGGAGAGTTCTCCTTTTGCAAAAGCTTTGTCTATAAAATTCATATACGTTGTCTGTGGTCTTTTTATATAGGTTCGAGAAAAATTACCTATCACCAACGAAAGACCTATTGATGCTAGAGTACAGAGCCATGAAGACTGAATCCAGTATATCACTCCAGACACCCTGTTGCTCGGTCGAGCTACACAGGGTGGAGATTTCAAGACATTCAAGTATACCACTTATTCCTTTAAAAGGCTGCAAGAAATACAAACTCAAGTTGACTACTGTTGGAGGTCCTGGAGTCAATTTGCAGGTCCTAACTTGTTTGTCCATAGCAAATGGCATACTGCTGAAAGAAATGTTGCTATTAAAGATGTAGTCTGGCTCTGCGACCAAAACGCTCTAACGTGGCAATTCAAGATAGGTAGAGTTGTTGCTGTGAATCCTGATTGCAAAGGCATAGTCCAGGATGTTTATGTGAAAATTTCTCCAAGTGGGTATATTTTGGGGAACACACAAAAACCTCCTATGAAATGTTCTGGATTGGTGAATGAGTTTTCAGGGCACCCATACTCCATCGGGACATCCAGCGCCTTGCGGTGCTCATCCCAGTAGAAGACCAAGAAATGTATGCTTACCAGCTCATCAAAAAAGTGCAATCTTCCCAGGTAAAACCTTGCAAGATTCAGTGGGAGATCTCCTCATGAGTGCAGATGTGGGTGGATAAACACACACATTTGTGTGCCACTCTGCAGCACTTCTCAGTGAAAGAAATCTGGTTCAATCAGCTGCACCTTGATGAACTCGGGTAATATAAGGAATCCAGCAGCCATTTGGCTGGTTTTGCAAAAGAGCTGAAGAAGGCAAAGTCTCTAAAACAGCATATCAAAGGCAAGCAGATCAAATTCATGGGGAAAGGTCTTTGATTAACCTGTCATTCACAGGTTGTCATTCACAATGACAGGGGTGTCAAACTCCAGTCCTCAAGGGCTGTCCTGCAGTGTTTAGATGTGCCACAGGTAAAAAACAGTGCAATGAAATGGCTTAATTACCTCCTCCCTGTGTAGATCGGTTCTCCTGAGCCTTGCTAATGACCTAATTATTCTTTTCAGGTGTGGTGCAGTAGAGGCACATCAAAAAGCTGCAGGACCGCGGCCCTTGAGGACAGGAGTTTGACACCCCTGTCACGAGAGGACCCCAACTTGGGGCCTCTCGTGAATAACAGGTTAAATAAGGACCATCGGTAAGCCTTTCATTGGACTCAGTTGAAAATGACATCGGACTTTGGTTTTGCATTTGAGTAAAAGAAATGTAGAATTTATTGAAGGAACGGTTTGCACTGCTGGTTGTTACAGCGTGTCTGTATTAAATGCATATTTAAAATATTTAATCAATGTAAAAACTTATGTCCTGAGGAAAAGAAAAGTTTAATTCTAATTTAGGAAAATGTTTGACCTCATGTAAGATTTGTTTGATTCAACCAAACAATGGATTCAATCATTTAATTCTTGAATCCATGATTAAAACTGTGAAAGAAATGTATGTTTGAAGTTAATAATGGAATTGATAATTAAGATAAATTACCTTTAAATCAAATGTCTAAAATGTATGTTTAAAAATGTTGTATATGTTTTGTAGGTTTTTCAGGCACATGTAGCAAGATTCAAATAGTAACATTCAAGCATGAGCCTCTCTGATTACATATCTTCCAGGAGATCTGAGATAGTCAGCCAGCCAAAGATGAGACAGGGGAGCCAGTTCAGATACAGGCAATATCCTTTATGTCAAGTAGATTTAAAATTTCAATCTGCCCTACAGTCTCACCAGAACATCTCTGTTGTATCCAATCATCCCAATAAGTGTTGCCTTTCCCATTGGACCAAAACTGGTAATTTCTCCAAGATCAACTCCATCCTGCTAGTGAGTTCTAGGGTTCACAGCTTGCCTGCAAATCTCAGCAAGAATCACATCCAACTTGCACCTCTGTCCCACAGCATGCCAGTCTAAGTGTCCGTTAGCCAGCCCAGTTCATCACGAATTTGTTGATATGTTAGGTAGCCTCTAACTTCAAATAGCAGAAATCCTGTTATCATGAATCCAAATAAATCCGGGATGTATCCCGCCGGGTATGTCCCCGCAGGACAAGTGGGCTGTCCTTTGCCCAGAAAATTTGATCAATTGCATTGAGAAATTGACCAGAGAAATGCAGTTGACCAGATACATAAATTGTAGATTTGGAGGATGTGTGAAAAAAGCAGCACATAAGGCAGAGTAAACAGGTGTGTAGGAATGAAGCAAAGGAAAACTTTGCTGTAGCAGCAAAATTCCTATATTTTAGGTTACTGGTTGCTGTTCCTGGTAGTTTTGGTTTTACATGCGCTCAATTAAGGTTTGTACTGCTGATCTTCACTTTGACTTATAATAAAGTAATTTATTATCAGAACAATGTCCTTTGTCTTGCCATTTTACATAGAGCCATATAAATCCGGCATAAATCAAAATCAAGCACAGAAGAAAACTGTTTGCCTCTTCCCATTAGCAACAGCTGAACGGAATCACACTTGACCTTAAATAACCCAACCCCTTCAGGCACACTTAGTACTCAAAATGAAATACTCCCCCTGGTGGCGATAAACATAAGAAAAGATAAATGGCTCCTATGTTCAAGTTGCTTATTTTACATAGGTTGTCCATTTGATGTCGGAGTAGAGCAAATGAAGCACCAGAGTGTATCGGCTCACGAGTCTAAAAGTGGATGGAATGCCTCAGTGAAATGAAAAATATTTTGACAAATGTCATGTTTTTGAAAACTGTGTATGTCTATTGATGTAATCCATGTATGCACTGGGATTAAGGGTGTGAAATTCATAGTGTCAGGAGCAAAACACTCCTTTAGGTACTTTTGTGTATTTAAGGATCAACAGGCTAACTTTGAATGAAAAGTCAATGCTTTATAAGTGAGGTTTAAATCTGAACACTTGAAGTCACACCCCCTGATTCAAGCTGAATTACCCAGAGCCACCAGTTTCACTTTCAGTTTTGAGCATCAAGCTGGTGAGTGAAGCATCTACATTGCATACAGTGAAATGTTATGATGGAATTTATTTTCCACTCAAATAAAGTCATGGCAGTCTGGTTTATGTGGTTATCAAACTGTTTCCTACAGAAATAGGAATTACTATTTCCTGCTATAATTATATCTTCCTGTGACATGGAAACAAAGGATTTGTATATTGTTTTTGCTTTATTTCTTTGAATCTGTAGTTTTGCAAATAAGTCATCTGCATTATGTTTTTTCTTCCTGTTTGGAATTTGTAACATCCCAACATGCGACACTTTCCTAATGACAGTGAGATTTATCTGATATTGTCCTGATTATTTGTTCTTCCATCTGACTCCACTCGAACATAATTTTAAAAAAAACAAGCACAGAAATGGCAGAGGCTCAGCCTTACTTAAAAGCTCTCACATTAATCATAACTTCATCAGATCACTTGTCTTTGTCTCTGTCTGCTTCAATATCTCTTAAGATGAGCCACTTCCAAATACCATCTTCATCATCAGTGTCGAGCACAGAAATCCTCTCGAATACTCTCCTTTATTCAAAGTCAACAGCTGGTGGTTTCTCCAAGTGGGATGAAGTGTCAGTTTCAATAATTAAAGCTGTTTGTATTTCAAGTAGAATATTTCATTTACAAAGAAACAGCTTTACATCAATGATAGAAAAGAATAACTGGAATAGCCCTCCTCCCCTCACCTTTGATACAGATTACCTTTTATGATTAAAAGAAAATAAGAAGTTAATACCCCTGAAAAGCCTCAGTTAATATTGCCATTTCTTACCACTGTGGGTTTTAGCTGCAAACAACACAGACGATTCTGTTATTGTTGCATTCTTCAGATCAAAGGAGGCTTTAATAAGGCCATTATAAATACATTTGAAAATTCACTCTGGTATTCAGCAAGCAAATCAATACAGGATGTGCATCGTTCATTGGTCTTTTATTTCAGGAGACTATAGGCCGTTGCTGAGGTACCACGGCATAATGAACAAAAACAGTGCAGGGCTCCTGCACTCCCGCTGTGTTCAAAGCCAGTAATATTCATATTTAAAAGATGAAATAAAGGTAATTTCTCTTTCTATTTGTGTTGCAGCTTATTTTCTTCTGCCTCATTCAACACAAACTGTAATTAGATGATGCTGGGAGTCATTTAAAGAGGGTCAAGAGACCAGCAAGAGGCTCCAACATTTCTTGGTTAAGGGCACATTCACACCAGCCTTGGTTAGTTTGCTTTAATTAAACTCTAGTTTGCTTGAGTGGAAGGAAAGTTGCATTAAATTGAGGTATAAAATCACAGTCAAAAATTATGCAGACCAAAAAGAGTGAACTCTGACCCACCTGAAACCAGTGATGGCAGAGTTAGTTTGAAAAAGGAATTTTAATCGGATTACTGACTACGCCTTGAAAAAGTAACTTAGATTACTGATTACTTGAGTTGGAAAGTAACTATGTTACATTAAAAGTAATTTTTCTAGTTATTTTCAGCAGCTGTTGACAATAATGTTCTGCCACCTGTGAAAATTACATTGAGCTTTGCCAATACTTAATTGCAAATGATTTTATAATGGTAAGATCAATTATGGTTGAACTGAAGGGGAGATTGTTTAACGGTTACAATACCAAAAAAAAATTAGTAATTTTTGCATGTTTTTGTGTGTTTCACAATTGTCTGGAAAACTCTAAGGATTTTAGAGTCCTCACCCTCCCTGTCCCAACCTCCAGGTTGTGTTACTGCCCTGCGATTCCTGTCATAGTGCAGCACACAGTGATCCTCCTTGCGGCTACACAACTCAGATGGCTGCACAGATTTGTGACATTTATCTTAATTTCAATGATTATAATGGCCTCAAATTGCGATGTTTGCAGTTTTCTGGAGTGCAACGCTAGCTCGATGTCGCTCACCATACCATACCATACCAACTTTATTTATAAAGCACTTTAAAACAACCACAGCTGACACAAAATGCTGTACGTTAAAACACAACATAACAATAAAAAAAAAGAAACATAAAATAAAAACTTACAGTTTAAAAACAAAAACATACAATTTAAAACTAGATCCCGCTAGAGTTGAAAGCCAAGTAAAATAGATGGGTTTTAAGACGAGCTTTAAAAGTGGACAGTGAAAGGGCCTCTCTGACCTGCAAAGGCAAGTTGTTCCATAATTTGGGGCCCCTGACAGAGAAGCCCTGTCCCCTCTGAGCTTCCTTCTTGTCAATGTCAATGTCAAATTTATTTATATAGCACTTTATAACAGGAATAAAACTGCACCAAAGTGCTGTACAAAAACAACAACACAAATTACAAAACAGAACAGACGTCAATTAAATGCCAAAGAGTAAAAATGAGTTTTAAGAAGCGATTTAAAATGACCCAGGCTGTGGGCAGATCTAATTTGGAAAGGTAAGTTATTCCATAAAACAGGAGCAGCAACAGAAAAAGCTTGATCTCCTTTCCTCTTAAGTCGAGTTCGAGGAACTGTAAGTAATAACTGATTATGTTATCGTAAAGTTCTGGACACAGACCGGAAATTTAAAAGGTCCCGAAGATAAGGGGGGACTAACTCATTTAAAACTTTAAAAGTTAACAAAAGAATCTTAAAATCTATTCGATAAAAGACAGGCAGCCAGTGTAAAGATGCCAGAGTTGGCCTTATATGGTCACGCTTCCTGGTTCCTGTGAGAAGCCGTGCTGCTGCATTCTGGATCATTTGAAGTCGCTGAATCTGCGATTTATCCATCCCTCTATATAAAGAGTTGCAGTAATCCAGACGAGTTGTTATGAAGGCATGGATGAGTCCTTCAAAGTCCTTAAAACAGAAGTAAGATTTAACTTTTGCTAAAAGCCGAAGGTGGTAGAAACTCGATTTAACGACAGAACTAACTTGTTTATCTAGCTTTAAAGAGCTGTCAAAAGTGAAACCAAGATTCCTAGCAGAGGTCTGATAAGACCGAGCTAAAGAACCAAGAATCTGATCTGGATTTGTAGTCTGAAGTTTCTGACCAAATAATAGAACTTGAGTTTTGTTTTCATTGAGGTGAAGAAAGTTTTTTCCATCCATAATTTAACTTCAGCTAAACAGTTTAGCAACATTTGAAGAGAGTCATTTGTACCATTTTGCAATTTAAGGGGCAAATAAATCTGGATGTCATCTGCAAAGCAATGAAAGGAAATATTACATTTTTGGAAAATCTTACCAAGAGGCAGTAAATACAAGATAAACAAAATGGGCCCTAAAATTGACCCTTGGGGAACACCATACTTTAAAGGTGTAGCCTCAGAACAAGATTGGTCCAGATGAACAGAAAAGGTTCTGTTTTCTAAGTAAGACTTGAACCATTGGAATACTGAGCCTCGCAGGCCAACACAGTGTTTTAATCTATGTAAGAGAATCTGATGATCTACAGCGTCAAATGCAGAGCTCAAATCTAGAAGTAATAAAACTGCAATGTTGCCTGAATCAACTGTTAAGAGGAGATCATTATACACTCGGAGCAAGGCAGATTCAGTGCTATGAGCAACTTTAAACCCAGACTGAAACTTCTCAGTTATATTATTGTCTTTTAAAAACATTTCAAGCTGAATAAAAATTAATTTTTCAAGAATTTTAGATAAAAAAGGCAATTTAGAAATGGGCCTGAAATTTGCTAGGTCACCAGAGTCTAGATTGGATTTTTTAAGAAGAGGTTTGACCACAGCATGTTTAAGAGTAGATGGGACACAACCTGACTGCAATGAGGTATTTATCACCGTAAGAATATAGCTGCTAAAAATAAGAAAAATTTATTTTATCAGACGAGTAGGAAGACAGTCCAATGGATAATTTGAAGGCCGCAAATGCTTAATAACCTAAGTCAGTTCATCTATAGAAACTGGCTGAAAATGCTCTAAATTAGCTGCGCATTGTGGCATTCCATGGGAATCTAAATCTACCAGCTTATTCAAGCCTCTAAGAGCTTCAATCTTTTCTATAAAAAACTTAGAAAAAGCCTCACAACGTTCAGAGCCTAAAGGACTAGATATAATCGAGGGATTGACAATCCTATCCAGGACATTAAAAAGGACTTGCGGCCTATGCCTATTTGAAGCTACAAAAGTAATAAAATATTTCGATTTTGCTAATTTGACAGCATTCTGATAATTAATTAAACTGTCTTTCAAAATTTCAAAGGAAACCTGCAGTTTATCTTTTTTCCACCTCCTTCTTGATCTCGGTACCTCCAAAAGCAGCTGATCTGCTGACCTCAGAGACCAATAGGGTATGTATGGGTGAAGAAGCTCAGAGAGGTAAGCTGGGGCAAAATTATGTAGTGATTTAAAAACAAACATAAGAATTTTAAAATGAATCCTAAAATATACAGGCAGCCAGTGAAGTGAGGCCAGGACAGAGGCCTTTCTTTCGAGTTCCTATCAAAAGTGGTGCAGCAGCATCTGAACCAGCTGCAGACGTGAGAGCAGCGACTGACTGACTCCCAGATAAAGTGCATTACAGTAATCCAATCGAGTTGAAATAAAAGCATGGATCACTGTTTCAAAATGCTGCCTGGAAAGAAAAGATTTCACTGACGCCAATCGCCTTAAATGATAAAAGCTGGACTTAACCACGGCTCTGATTTGGCTGTCCAATTTAAAATCACTGTCCACCTTAAAACCAAGATCTGTAATAACAGGTTTAAAATATACCTCCAAGGGTCCCAGGTCCACAGAGGAGGACTCACAGGAGCCACTGGGTCCAAACACCATCACCTCTGTTTTCCTTTCATTAAAATTTAAAAAGTTCAAGGCCAACCAAGCTTTAATGTCACCTAGACATGCCAGGAGATGTTTGATGGAATGGACATCCTTCTGCTTCAGGGGCAAATAAATCTGACAATCATCAGCATAACAATGAAATGAAATCCCATGTTTCCTGAGGACAGAACCCAGAGGCAGTAAATACAAAGAGAAAAGCAGTGGGCCCAGAATTGAGCCCTGTGGGACACCATAAGGCATTGCAGCAGCAGATGATTCAGAGTCACTAATTTTGACTGAAATTGTTCTCTCCTCCAGGTAAGACCTGAACCATTTAAGAACAGTGCCACCAATACCTACAATATGCTGTAATCGCGATATTAAAATGTCGTGGTCTACTGTATCAAAGGCAGCAGTTAGGTCAAGTAAAATCAGAACAACATGGTTACCAGAATCACATGCAAGAAGGATGTCATTAAAAACTCTTATTAAAGCAGATTCTGTGCTATGAAGAGTTTTAAAACCTGACTGAAAAACCTCCAGAATGCCATTGTCATCTAAAAACTGTTTCAGCTGACAGTACACAAGTTTTTCTCACAGCAAATATATTAACATTAACAAAAACAGCGGAACAGACGATCTGGGAAATGATGGACAGGGAGAGCCTGACTGAAACTAAATGGATGTTAGACAAATTATGGGCCTTATTGTGTGCCTCTGCTTATTTCAAAACCCAAATAGCAACTTCACTTTCAAAAACAAGCCGAAAAAAGCGCTACCCGCGTCTCATTAAATTTGCGAATGACTTTATAAACAACCAGCTCAGAACTGTTTGTATTAATTGGACTTGGTGTCAGAAACTCAAAATAGTTTCTGTTTTTCCAGCAACAAAATGCACTTCTCTCTCCTGCCTCCATCGTTTACATTCCTGTAACGGCGATCAGCTGCTGCTGTCGCATAGAAATGGCGGTCACTCGATGCTAGAGGAAATAAAATTACACTACAAAATAAAATAGTAATGCACAGTGATTTGGGTAAGTAACTTTAATCTGATGACTGGATTTTAAATAGTAACACGATAGATTACTTATTACTGAAACATGTGGCCCGACATCACTGGAGTTTGGTTCAGTTGAAGTGAACGCTGACGTGGTTTGAATGCATATGTGAACGCCAAGCAGACCTCAGAATGCATGGGGGAATTTTTCTGCATAATCCAAGAGCACACATGTTCGGTCTAAAAGCAGTACTTCATGTCTTTCTTCTCAAAACTTGTAATGATTGCACTCAAAACTTCTCCTCTAGCTCACACAGTCTCTGCTCGGAGCAACTCTTAGCTTTCAAAACTCTCTGCTGGGTGGAATTTTTCTGCCATAATCCAACAGCACACATTTTCATTTTGAAAGCAGGACTTCGTGTCTTTCTTCTCAAAACTTGTAACACTTGTACTCAAAACTTCTCCTTGCACTCACACTTAGGCTTTGCTCAGACTGCCTCCTCACTGCCAGATATTTTTGTTCATATCATATCATATCATATGTGGTGATGCACTGAGGCAACTGAAATATCCCCTTCATCAACAATGGAGTAACCTCAAACGGGGGAGACCGGTGGCTACGGAAACATGAGAGTTGTGGGCCTATTCCACCCAGGGGAGAAACTTACTCCAGTCTGACGGGTTGGTGGAAGTCAGATATCTTAGAGTCGACTCTAGTTTCTGGTTCATGGGCTCTGCTTGGCTGTTGGACTGGGGATGGTGACCAGAAGTCAGGGAAGATTTAGCGCTTAATGCCCGACAGAACTGCCTCCACACCTGAGAGATAAACTGAGGACCACGGTCTGACAGGATCTCAGCAGGAATACCATGGAGGCAAAAAATGTATCTAACCAGGAGCTGGGCTGTCTGGAAGGTGGACGGGAGTTTTTTGAGGGGAGAGATGAAGGGAGGCTGGTAATGAAGTTGAGGGCGATGTGCGACCAGGGTCTCTGGGGAATTTGAAGCAGCTGGAGGAGTCAGGTGTTCTGTGAGAAGCCTTTCTACAAGCACAGTCGTGACAGGCATCAACATATTCTTTAACGTCCTTATGTAATGATGGCCACCAAAATCGGCGGGAGATGAGGCGGGTGCGACTTATTCAATCTGGAAAGACTCAGACGAAGAAAAAGGAACAATTAAAAGATTTAATGACAGCAATGAATAACAGTTTTTTGGC
>NW_015116171.1:34427-36052 GCF_001443285.1 Poecilia latipinna
GAGAGAGGCAGTGGCATGTCGGTTCATCCGGCAGACAGTGAACCGCTGCAGCAGGAGGCGGCGCTGGCTTTAGCTGTAATCAGGGATCCATTCAATAAGCTTTGAATGTTTATTATGTTCCAAAAGCACAATTGTGATCGGTGTAATAATTTGTGCAGCAATCGAAAATGAGCACATACCCGATCATTTTATCCTTGCCGTTGTTCGAGAAAAAAAAAAAGTCAGACTCAACTTAACGGACCACCTCTCTGCTCCGCTGCTGATAAAGAAGTCTGGGATGATGTCTTGTTTTTTGTTCTTATAATTCTGCATAATTCACCATGTCGTGATTATATAAAGCCTGTTGCTGCAGGGTTTTCGCTTACATGTCACGTCCCCTTGACAACTTTATGTTGACTTTTATCATGTCAACTCTGAAACAATATGAACTCATATAATGCTTATTCTCAAAACCTGGTGTCACATGACAACCAGTTCGACGTGAATACTGTTTCCACCGGGTAGTTGTATGTGCGATACCGAGTACACGGTCATAAAAATGTATCCTTGCGCGGACATGTCCGGTGGACATCCGCTTCGAATCCGCACGGACCTCCGCGGACAGGAGTGCGCCCGAGTATGTTGGGGCCTTTAGGTGGACCATTACCTGGGCCAGGCTCTACTTGTAGGGCTTGGTTTACCACGTCCAATATCTCCCAGGTACAGGTACAGTAACCTGGGAGATATCAGCTGGGAGGTAGAATAGGAGAGGGTAGGTTCTCGGAGCAGTCTGGGGAATACTGACAAGCAGAGCGTCGGGCTTAGTGTTCTTAGAGCCTGGGCAGTAGGAAATAGACAAGTTAAAGCAGGAGAAAAACAGAGACCATCTAGACTGGCGAGAGTTAAGACGCTTTGCTGCTTGTACATAAGAAAGATTCTTATGGTCGGTCCAAACCAGTACAGGTTGTTCATATCCCTCCAGCCAGTGGCGCCATTCCTCCAAGGCCAGCTTTATGGCGAGGGGTTCACGATCTTCGATGTCATAATTACTCTCTGCAGGGGATAGCTTATGAGAGAAGAAGGCACACAGGTGGAGCTTACCGTCGGTGTTAGACTGCTGGGAGAGAGCGGCACCCACTCCTGCGTCAGATGCGTCGACCTCTAGGATGAACTGCCTCTGGTGATCTGGCTGGACCAGGACTGGGGTCCGGGCACACTTTGTCTTAAGCTCATTGAATGCCTGATCGGCCTCTGGAGTCCATGAGAAGGTTACCTTAGTGGAAGTCAGCATGGTGAGAGGGGCTGCTGTGAAGCTGTAGTTGCGGATAAACCCTTGATAAAAGTTAGCAAAGCCTAAAAATCTCTGCAGTTGCTTTCTAGAACCAGGGGTAGGCCAGTCCACAACCGCTCTTATACGTTCGGGGTCTGACCTGATCTGCCCCCTCTCCAGGATGTATCCTGGAAGACTTGTGAAATTCACACTTCTCAGCCTTAACGAAGAGGCGGTTCTTTAGGAGGCACTGGAGAACAAGGCATATGTGTTGGTGATACTGACCTGGGTTCCTGGAGTAAATGAGAATGTTGTTGAGGTAAACAAAGAAATGTTGAGAAAGTCGCAGAGGACGTTGTTAATTAAGGCTTGAAAC
>NW_015116171.1:39434-43569 GCF_001443285.1 Poecilia latipinna
GGCATATGTGTTGGTGATACTGACCTGGGTTCCTGGAGTAAATGAGAATGTTGTTGAGGTAAACAAAGAAATGTTGAGAAAGTCGCAGAGGACGTTGTTAATTAAGGCTTGAAACACTGCTGCTGAATTACATAATCCAAAAGGTTTCACCAGATATTCAAAATGGCCAATGGGGGTCTTAAACGCTGTCTTCCACTCATCTCCTTGGCGGATATGGATCAGGTGGTAGGCATTACAGAGATCTACTTTGGTGAAGATGTTGGCCTCCTGGACAGGCTTGAACGCTGAGGAGATGAGTGATAGGGGGTATTTATTCTTTACGGTGATGCTATTTAGTCCTCTGTAATCAATACAGGGTCGGAGAGAGCCATCCTTCTTACTGACAAAGAAGAATCCCACCCCTATTGGTGAAGATGAAGGACGGATTATGCCTGCCGCTATTGACTCATTTATGTACTTTTCCATGGCCAGGCATTCAGGACGTGAGATGTTGTGTAAACGACTGGATGGAAGGAGCACTCCGGGTAACAGGTCGATAGCACAATTGTATGGGCGGTGAGGAGGGAGAGACAGGGCCCGGTCCTTTCTGAAAACCTCCTTAAGATCATGGTAAATCTCAGGGATGCCAGTGACATCAATGGGGTCCGCCTCACGCAGCCGCCGGAGTGGGACCTGGCAGGATGGCAGACTGCAGACAGGAGGAGAGGCAGTGTGATGACCATGCCTCAATGCACCGCTCCGACCAGTTTATATATGGGTTGTGCTGCAGGAGCCAACTAAAACCTAGGACCATGGGAGTGTGGGATGAACTGGAGATCAGAACAGACTTTACTATTACACAGCTGCATACAATATTAAAGGGACATTATAAGGAAGACAGCTCCACTGACCTGTACCATCATTTAATTAACATTGCAAAGGATAGTAATAGTTAAACATCTTATTTAGAGCAATAGAGTTAAAAGAAAGATGTTGAAGAGGATGCGCTGGGAGAAGAACCTATCATTGATTACAACGTAATTAAATAACTTTTAAAGGTATTCAATTTGGAGACAGCTTCATCCCAGCTGTCCAGATGAAGCTGGTGAAGTGCAGTACACGAGCTGCTCCGCTTGGAGGTCAGCAAGGAGTCCTGTTTGAACCTCTGTCACAGTCACAACTACAAGAAGGACTAAGGGTTAAAGAAGGAATAGTGTGCATACAACAGAGTTCCTGGTCCTGCTTCAGAATCCCAGTGAACAATGATGCTGCTCATGACATGGTTTTACCTTCCAAAAGTAAAGTAGGTCAAATCCAAGCAGAGAAAGCAATGTATGTGGCACCAACAGAACTAATAGAAATAAAATAAAGACACCAAATTACAATTTTGAAAAGGGAACTTCAAGAGGATCAGAGAGCAAAGGGGAAGAATGGAGAACCAAAGAGAGTCTGAAAGTGAAGATTGTTGGGATCCACCATTTCCCATCAGGCACCTTTCTCCAGCACCACAGCAGTTGGTGAAACAACTACTCAGAGAGGAGTGTGCAGCCTTCTCTCGTAATGATTATGATGTTGGAACCATCCCCTCACTGCAGCTCAAAATCCAATTGCAAGATCCCACACCAGTGACGAGAACATATATATCTGTTCCAAAACCACTGCACAACGAGGTGAAAGAATATCTTGAAGACTTTTAAAATCCCATCCTATTTCCCGCATACAGGACATACTAAACGGCTTAATTAGAAGTTCTTAGTTTTTGTCCTCAACCAGGAAGCAGCCAGGGCTTCCTGGAAGAATCAAGCCGCCCACTCACTGCATTTATCATGCCATCAGGTCTGTATGAATGGGTGAGAATACCATTTGGATTATCATCAGCACCAGCAGAGTCTCAGAGGTCCACGGAAGAGTGCCTGACTGTGCTACGCAATTATCATCCAGACTTTCCTGGATGATAATTTGGTGCACTCTAAAACATTTGAAGACCACTTGAATCATCTTAGAAATGTATTGCAGCGTTATCAGGAAACAGGAGTTAAGCTGACACCGAGGAAATGTGACATCTTCAAGAACCAAGTGAGATTTCTTGGAAAGCTGGTCACAAAAGATGGATACACAGTGGATCCTGCAGATATTGCTCCTGTACAGGCTTTGAGAGAAAGAAAACCCTCCACAGTGGGAGAACTGAGAAAGTTATTGGGATTTGTCTCCTACTATCGCAGTTACATCCCAAACTTCTCCTGCATAGCTAAGCCTCTTTATGATCTTCTCTCCTCAAGCCCTGAGAAAAAGGGAAAAGGAAAACACAAAAAGCGACGGAAACGATATCAGAACAGTGGACAGTTACCATCATTACAGCCAACAAAACATCAAGAGGTGCTTTGCCAGTTGTTAGATTTTCTAGTGAAACCACCAGTATTGGGTTATCCGGACTTTGAACAGCCGTTCATTCTACATTGTGATGCTTCACAAGAAGGGCTTGGTGCTGTACTTTACCAGAGACAGTAGGGAACTCTAGCAGTCATAGCATATGGATCCAGAACCCTAACACCCCCAGAAAAAAACTATCGCCTTCATTCAGGGAAGCTGGAGTTCCTGGCTCTGAAGTGGGCCATATGTGAGAGGTTTAGAGATTATCTCTATTATGCACCACCATTTACAGTTTGCACTGACAATAACCCTCTAACATATGTGCTTTCCACAGCTAAACTGAATGCAACCACTCATCGATGGGTTGCTGAACTGGCTGATTTCCAGTTTTCAATAAAGTATTGCCCAGGCAAAGTCAATGGAGATGCAGATGGCCTCTCCTGGATGTCACTCAGCATGGATGAGTACATGCAAACCTGCACACAGAGATGATGAACAGTGTTATTCAAGCAGTTGCTGTTCAGTTCAGTTCAACTGTCTGAGCCATGGCTATGCCCAGCAACCATCAACAGTCTGGTCACAGAGGAATGTGATGCAGCTAACGCATCAGTAAAGGACATCAGTAGAGCAGCACTTAGACAAGTTCAACAAGATGATCCGGTGATTAGCGAAGTATTGAGATGTGTTAGTGCACAGAAAAAGCCAAAACGTGGCTGGCACAAGGGCAACAGGGGAGCTGCTGCTCTAATGAGACAAAAACACAGATTATATATGGATGAAGATGGATTACTCCACCGCAAAACAGCCAGTCGCTCACAACTCCTTCTACCACAGAAATATCATGCACTTGTTTTTAAGGAGCTTCATGAGGAGATGGGTCATCTTGGAATTGAGAGGGTGTTTCATCTCATCAGAGATATCTGCTACTGACCTAACATACAGAGTGATTTCAAACACTATGTCACTCATGCATGCAGTTGTTTGAATAAACTAATTCCCATCTTACCAACATCATCACTACATACCCATTTGAGTTAGTCTCCATTGATTTCATACATCTGGAGAAATGCAGTGGTGGGTATGAGTACGTCCTTGACCATTTCACACGGTTTGCCCAGGCTTATCCCTGCAAAAACAAAGCTGCCAAAACAGCTGCAGAGAAAATATTTGGGGATTTTATATTGATGTTTGGTTTTCCTGCAAAGCTGCATCATGGCCAGTGGAAGGGGTTCAAAAACAAACTATTCTCATCACTAGAGAAGTACAGTGGGGTCAGGAACAAACACCATACCATCTGCAGGGTAACGGTCAGGCTAAAAGGTTCAATAGGACGCTGCTTGCTATGCTGAGGAGTCTACCAGAAATTGAGAAAATAGACTGAAAATCTTCTCTACCAATGGGAGACGCGCTGAAGTTCCGGAGCTCCCGGAGAAGGGGCAAAATGTACTGCAGTGTGTCATGGATGTACTACAGTTCCTACTCCCACAAGACCAGGATACAGATCAAATCATTATTGAGAGGGCTCGTAGAACCACTACGCTAAAAGAAGATTGACAAAAGTGGCCAGCCGGACCCCGCCACTTCCTGGTGAGATTCCTTCGCTTCGCTAACAGGGAGAAAATACGACTCAGATGTTGGAACTTTTCACTGGAGGGAGAATAAAATAGAAATTTTTCCAGACTTCATGAGGGAGCTACAAGAAAAAAGGAGCAAATTCTTCACGGTCAGACATATGTGCAGGCTTTTTTTTTTTCTTTTAATAAGCCGTTCTGCAAGCGTCTCTGTT
>NW_015116171.1:46742-47808 GCF_001443285.1 Poecilia latipinna
TATCTTCCTGACACAATGACTTGTGAGCTCATGAAAGGTGTTACATGTGATTGCGGGACTTTTTCACATATGTGCAGGCTTTTTTTTTTTCTTTTAATAAGCCGTTCTGCAAGCGTCTCTGTTGTGCTCATTGGCAGAGCAGAATTATTAGATGGATTTATCGTTGACGCATTTAACTAGCCACGCCCAGCGTGCTGACCTATCACACCACGGGCGCCTATAAGCACCTTGTGTTGTGCGCCGTCGTTGCTTGATGTCTGACGTTTACCTCGACGCTGATTGTTTCCTTTCACACACACAGGACACAGGAATATGAATATTCCTGTGTATGAATATTTACAAAAGTCCCCTGTGGAGACTTATGTTTCTCTACAGAATTTTTCATCAAGGTCGGAGTCAAGTTTAAAACCCATCGCGTTTGCTCTGCTTTTGCAGCTCAATGGTATAACCTTTCGTCACGCGTTCAGAGCGTGTTATGAGAATGATATATCTTTGTGAACAAAGAATTATGTGTGGCTTGTACGTTTACATCTCAACACCCTGCCCAGTGCCTGTGCTGAAAAGGTTTACATATGTGGCCCCAGTTGGTCAGTACGCTACTGATGAAGTGGTCGAGAGGAGGAGCTTTCGCGCTCCCTTGACATCCCGCTGGTTTTATTTTATTTTCTTATTATTTTTCCTTACTAATTTTCCAGTTACATGATGCATCAAATATCAAATACTTTGTTTAATTAATCAGTAAAGCTCATCAGAAAAACTCATCCCATAAAGCTTGGGCTGCCACTAAGAACATCAGCACCACTAAGAAATCCATTTGAACATGGATTTAGTAAATTCTGGGAGAATGGTATAGTTTAATTGGCCAACCTAAAAAGCAACCAGTGACAACTGTAGTTTTCTGAGATATATTTGTGAGCAAACAGAGCTAAAACTAAAAGATACACTCGCAGTATAGTAATGTTGCTATGGTAACAAAGCAATCTAACTATCAAGATTGTTCTTGGAACTTTTACAAAGTAAGCTTGCCAGCTCCTTAAAGTCTTAAATTTAAATGTTAATTTCAAAT
>NW_015116172.1:0-43475 GCF_001443285.1 Poecilia latipinna
AAAAAAAAAAAAAAAAAAAAAAAACCCCCAAAAAAAAAAAAAAAAAAAAAAAACCCCGTTACTTTTAGCGGCCTCTAGGGGTCAGTATGGTATGGAAGACCAAACGAAGAATAGTACATTAATTTAAGAGTTGTTAAATATTTATGTCAAAAATATATACTAATAAAGTCATTAAAAATACATATAATATGCTATAATTATTTAAAGATAGTATATTCAGATGTAAAGTATACAAACATATAGATTAAACAGAATTTCATAAAATAAAGCAAAATCAGAAAACAACTCCCAAAAGAATCTTCCATAAATTAATCTGAATTTATGTAAATCTCTGTGGGTACCACTTCCAAATGTTTCTTCTTCTCATGCTCACAACTGAAACAATTAAAACCATGAAACATATTTAACCATTAAATATTCCAAATTTTAAATAAACACACAAAAACTCATCGGGGTTATCTCCATGCTAAATTGACTGGACTGGACTCTTGGTCCTGTGAAACCAAACAGTTTCTGCATTTGTTCTCCTTAAACAGGCTGAAATATACAGATCACACATTCCTCACAAATGTTATAACCTCTGACTTCCAGTCACTCGTCCTGCTTCGTTTGTAGAGTCGGAAACATGTGACATGTCTCGACTTTTCCCTTTAATCTGCTTCTTTTTGTATTTTTATTTTAAAAAAGGTCTTTCTCTAAAACTTACATGTAAATCCGTGCTAAGCATAAAATTGTTGGATGTACTGTGAAATGTGTGAACTGCTTAACCTATTTGTTTCTCATATTCCTTAAGTTTGAGCTGGTATGAACTGAATGAACCGGACAGACGGATAGCAACAGGAATCCTTGTTACTTAATTTGGCTCAGAAAAAGCTTGTCCACAGGTTTTGCTTTTCCTCCTTCAGAGCTCAGCATTTGGACAGACTTTACAAATAAGGGAAAAGGACAACACACTAGTTTATTGCAGTCCGTTTTTTTTTGCTTGTCAGATTATAATCTTAAACTTTAATGTATTTCATTTGGAATGTAATTTACAAATACAGAGCAGATTATGTGTTTTATCACATAACTCTGACATGTAGAGGAACCCTACTTGGTTTCGATATTTCAGCACATCTGAACTGATGGATCTGCTCTCATCCTTGACAATAATCCATATATTATCTAAAGTCAGGGCGTGAAGCGCACATCTTGAATTCCTCAAGAATCTGGACCCTTGATCTCCAAATGAAAAGTAAAACTTAGCATTTTTTTTCATCCAAACATTTTCCTTCCACTTAACTTTTGTAATCATTGCAGGTACTCAGCTTCTTCAGCAACAACATAGCAGCTTAGCTCATTTGTGAAGAGTGTCTCAGAGTATCCGCTGAATCAATGTCAAAGCAGTCTCCAATTCAACATCAGCCACAATCTGAGTTCTGTGTTGAAAATCCCTTTCTATGGGTCTTACTCCAATTTGATAAACAGAACTTTAGAGTTTTCATCATCTGCCAGCAATAATCTATATTAAAGTAAGTCTTAAATTATCAGTAGTAATAAATCTTAACACGCATAATAGGTTCACTGTCTGAATTGAATTACTGAAATTTAACTTTACACTTTCAGCTGACCTGTCATTACAACAAGACTCGGTCTTATGTAATGATCCCAACTTTAATCTCATCTTTTATTTTCTTTACATTTGACAAGATCTCATATAAACTGTACAGTCATGCAAAGACAAACTTAAATCTAATAAAATAAAATAAAATAAAAAAAACAAACAGCAATGTAAAACAACAAAGACAACTCATTATGCATATGTACAATTTATAAATTAGATCCTTTACAACCTCAGGTAACTAACAAATCTCTGGTGGTCCATTTTGTGACAGTAAGTAAACCATTATGCGTCAAACAGAGTGGATTTATTCAACATGAGTCCGTTTTCTCCTCTGCGATAGTTTAGCTGATATTTCACAGATCACACCAACGCAATCAAGTTAGAAAACGACTCATTCCAATTCTGTGAAGCGGGCAAACATTGCTTTCCGGACTGCGTCTTTGTATGTATCTGAAGCAGACAGGGTGTAGTTGGTTCCCTTGGTGCCAAGTCCAGCTCCTTTAGTTCTCAACTGTGCCTGCAGGGGAAAAGGACAGGCATCAGCACGCTCTACGGTAATTAATGCTGCTCAGTCGGATGGAGCCCGTCGTCTCTGGGTCTACCTCTATCGGAGCGGTGATGCCCTGCTGGTTGCGACCAAGACCTTTCCCCTCCTTCCAGCCCATCGCTTGCAGCATCTTATTCCCAATATTATCACTGGTAAGGCCATCTTTAGTGGGCTGCTCATAGTTTCTGCACAGGTAATAAACCAAATATTACATTTGTATAGTAAAACAAAAAAAAATAAATAAAAAAAAGTACAATTTGTGTCTTAAATAAAATACACAACAATGCTCTTACACGACTGGTGCTGGCTGGTTGAATTTCTTCTTTTTAGGCACTGGTGGTTCTGGAATGCCGTATTTTTCTCTTCTCTCAGCTGCTCTGTCCCTGTATTTTTGCTGATGCCAAAAATATATACATTTCAAATTAAAAAAAGGTCAAAGTAAGATGAACATAACCAAGCATATGAGTGTATTCTCAAACCTCTGTTTCTTTCCTTTCCAACTCTTCCAGCTCTGCTTCACTCATTTTAGATCTGCGGAGAACTTCAAGGTTTTTCTAAGAAAACAGATTTTTTTTTTTTTTTTTAGTTGGGACTGTTGAAATTTGAAATAAATCAGTCAGAAGTCAGTAAGTTAGGGTGATACCTTGTGAAGGTCAGAGAGCTGCTGATGTCTCACTAAACCCTCTTTGTTGGGGAACTGTCTCCTACACAGCAGACAGGCCATCTTCTTCCAGTCTGTCAGTTTGTCCAGACTCAGGTCACCGCCATCGGATTCTCCTCCTCCGACTCCTTCCTCAGGGTCACTGTCTCCACTGTAGGCTGCCACCAGGCCACACTAACCCAACACACACACACAGAGGCAACGTCCCATAAAAAACAGATAACTCGGAGGCCACACCTAATGAAACTCCAGAAAGAGGAAATACCTTGGAAGAACTGGCAGAGTTTATAGGAAGTGCTTCCTCTTCAGCGCACCTCGCAACCTCTTGCATGAGTCTGTCTAGACCTGCCTGCTGAAGAGTCATTCAACACGTTTAATCTAAATTTGTCAACCATTACCCACTAGGATGTTTACTTGTTGAATCTTATGAAATACCTTCTTCTCAAACAACGTGTATCCAGCATCAGCTGCTGCTGCCTCCTTCCTCTCTTCTTGACTGATGGGCTGAAAGCTACTTTTGAAGTTTTCTTTCTGCTTATTGAGGCTTTTAGCCCACCGTTCCATGTCTTTAGCAATCTGAAATATTTAAAAATCAAAGTTTAAAAAAACAAAACAGTGATAAAACGGATAAAGCTAAACAGAACAGATAAAGTGCCTTAAAGTGGGATTTACAAAAATACCTGCTGTGCAGTCTTGCTCTTTGGTTTCTCTTTTTTCTCTTTAGGCTCCTTGTTGCCTCCCGCTGAGCCATTTGCTGTTTTATCATTCTGCCCAGCGTTTATGTTGCCAGAGGCCGGTACATATGTCTGTTTCTCACTATCCCAGTACAGGTACTGCTGAGTCTGAGTGTTGTAATAATACTGCAACATAAAGCAGTGATGTACAGAATCAAAACATTACGAAATCTCTCCAACCAAACTGGGTGATATTAAGGACTTTGTGTTACTTACTTGTGAATTTGGGTCGTAGTAGAGGCCAGTCTGAGGGTCGTAATAGTAGCCAGAGGACTCATCATATTGATAGGTAGATGTATCAGGAAGAGAACCTGTTGATTATGGAAACATCAAGTTAATACTTGTTAATAGAATCCTGGTAGGCGCATTAAAAAGTTGTGATAGTACCAGTTTAGGATATTTAGGTTATTACTGCTGTATAATAAAAAGTCCTAGAAGTTAAAGAGTCATCAGAAAACCTTCACCAAGTCCACTGGTGACTAGTGGACTTAGTTTAGCATCTTCAGTATCACTCAGGCAATAAGAAATCAGAGAAGGTACATATAGGCAGCTATGTTTTCTACAACACATTAAAACATTTGTTGTTAATTGGGGCTCAGACAGATGAGACTGGGTCGCTACGGGCACTAATTGATAAGATGTTAAAAATTTGTTGTGCGTTTCATGACAGTAAAACCCTGTTTTCCATCAGCTGCTTTATCACACAGCGAGACATCATCTCGGTTGCTACCATGAATATTCAAAGCAGAACGGTTATAAACAAATATTATAAATAGCTGACTGTATCTTTTTTATCAATACTTCAGAGTAAAGTCAGAATCAGCTTAAGTTTGCATTGGCAGGTCATCCATTCAACTCTGATCAGTGCCTCCATCTGCTAGAAAAAGCTAGATTCAATTGAAACCGACCAAAACCTATTTAAAGTAGCTCAATTTTTCATAAAATTGTAGTTTTAAAAAGTAAAATTAAAAAGTCAGATTGTATCCATTACAAAAAAAAAAAAAAAGTATATTAAAGCAACAGATTTGTCCGTACCACTGGTGGACTCCGCCGCCGGTCCAGCAGCTGGTACTGCACTGGCTCCATTAACCTGGGCAGCAGCTACAGCCAAAGCAGGCAGAGCTACAGATTCAACAGCTGCAAGTCCTGGCTGAGGTTTTGCCTCCAGTTGCTGAGCAAGAGGCAACGCCTGGAATTAGAGTTTAGATGTTTTTTTTAGAAGTTGATATTGTTTTTCAACTTCATGTAATTCATTACAACCGATGACATTACCTGTACAGCAGGTGGCGCAATGATATGTGGTTGGTAGACTTGTGGACTCTGCGATATCACAACGGCAGCAGGAACCAGCTTTACACCCGGAGCAGCTAAAACCACAAAGAAAATCCAATTATTACAGCATTCTGAATCGTTAAAGCTTTAAAGTGAAGTAGAGCAGTAGAGTGTTGCTGTGGTATGTGTACACAAGAAGATGTCCTGCAAGTTTTAAATATGTCCCTGTTCCAACACAGCTGAAACAAATGTTTACTTCCACACCTCTGCAAAACTTCATAACATGCTGAGGAGAACATTCGTCCATTTGAATCAGCTGAATTAAAACAACATATTTAAAGCATGCAAGACAGCAGCTTTTGAAGAGTTTAGTTAAACAGTCCTGTCCTACATAAAGTAACGGATTCAATTGTGAAAAAACGGAATATTAAATTAAGACAAAAGTTAAAACATTACACCTTTATATGATCTAATGTGGGAAAAAAAGGCAATTTACCTCCTAGGATTCCATTTCCCTGACAAGTACTGGCTGCTGTTCCTTGATGATAATATGTCTGGTAGTCCTGTAAAACATCCAAAGCAAATGTTAATGTATAATTTAAACATATGACTTTCCCGTTAGTCTTGGATTCCTACAAATGAACTCTTTTCTACATATATAAGTGTATTTTTACTCCAAATATTTGGCACTTTGTTGAACTAACCTGTGACAGAGGAGCGTAACTTTCCTGCAGACAGGCATACTCTGACATCCCGTCTGAGCTCTGCTGTGGCTGGAAGGTGGAAAATAGATTATTAATGTGTGATCCCAACAGCTGCAGAAAAACAAAAAAAAACAAGGCACTCTGAGAAAAATGGGCCAACCTGAGCTGATGACCACTGTGCTGCTGCAATGGCTGTGCTGGCCACAGAAAAAGCACTGACACGATTCCCATCAGGCAATAAGAGGTCCCTAGTTAAGACAAAAAGTTAAATTACTTTGTGCTCAACAAAAGTGGTAGTTCCATAAGTACAACTAAATGCCTTTTAATGCTTTACAGAGATGACTCACTTTCTAGCACTCTTAGCATAATCCACCCCGATTGTTTTCCCATCCATTTTCAGTGGAGGTTGCAAACCTTGTAAGATGGTTAGCAGCTGGGAAGCTTCCTGCAAAAAGTTGAGATATCAAATTTAAAATGGTACATTTAGACCACTGGGTTGTGATTTGTGTTGATAAATAATTCAATATGTATCCAAGGTTGTTTTACCAGAGGGGAGGACAGCTGAACAAAAGCAAAGCCTCTGTTCTGGCCTGTTTGCTTGTCCTTAATAAGGCGAATGTTATTGGCTGACAAATTGGCGTATGGCGCCAGCGCTGTCAAAATGGTGTCCACCGTGGTCAGAGGAGCAATGTTTCTCAAGATGATTGCTGTAAAAGACGACAAGGATTCACTTTAAGAAAAGCCAATCGTGGATAATCGTTTTAGCTTTTGGATCTGGAAGAACAAGAGCTCTTACTGTCTCCATAGAAATCACCAGTGGGCTGAAGTTCAGGGAGCCCAGCAGCAT
Organism: Poecilia latipinna; assembly: GCF_001443285.1. Taxonomy (NCBI): domain Eukaryota; kingdom Metazoa; phylum Chordata; class Actinopteri; order Cyprinodontiformes; family Poeciliidae; genus Poecilia; species Poecilia latipinna. The sequence continues at coordinate 6,369 of NW_015116172.1, forward strand.
TGCCCGCTTCACCATCTGTTAGGAGAATCACAGAAATAAAAATGCCATTAACATAACCTTTAATGATGATTTAAAATAACATTTAAAAAAATTAAGTGCTAAAAACTTGATGTTTTCAGCCTTGAAAAATATAAATTACACCAGGAGGGTCAAAAATTTAAGGGAGCTAATACTAATACTTCAGGAATTACGTGGAAACATTGGACTTCCCTTCTCGCTTATGATGGCTCCTTGTCTAAACCCAATTTAAAACTGAAAATACTTTTTAAGATTGTACAGTTACTGTAACAGATGTGCTAAACCTCAACACTCTCAGCCCAGGCTGTGCGGATGTCTGCAGTGGTTGGCCTCTTGCTGATTCAACTACTTACCAGCTTTAGCTGCTCCACACCTGAAGCACTTCAATCGCCTCCGGAAATTGTACAGGCCACACTGCAAGTAACCGTTCAAATCATTTTTATTAAAAACAGCTACTAAAGCCCAGAACAGAGCTACCGCAGACAAAAGGAGGTCTACTTTGATGCTAAACTAACCTGAGACACAACTTAAGCTTTAACAATTGTACCAGTGCAGAAAAGATTGGACTGGACTGAACAATGGTAAAAATCAGGGGTTTACTTACAGTGTTGCAGAGCCAGTCTTCATACTTGTTCCTAGGGTGACTGTAGTGCATGTCCACAACTTTGCCTTGGATGACCAGAAGTTTCTGAAAGAGGAAACAACAATCACTCAAGAGTTCATGGTGGACTAATATCTAATCAATTGGGGCAAGCAGTGTTGGAAGGGAGAGAATGGGGAGAGGGACCCCCAGACAGCCTTTGAGTTAAAGACAGGCACATGATGTATAAGTGAGCATGATGTAAAGAAGTTTCTTTAGGTGTTTGGGACCCGCGTGCCCAGACTAGGCTGGAGCAGAATGTATAATGTGATCCTAATAGACACAGCTGACAGCTTAAAAAAAAAAGACAGAAAAAAAAAAAACCATGAGCTTTTCCATAAAAAAAATGAAAACATTTAAAATTCCCATCTACTGAGGACTAGGGCGTAAAAAAAGATAACACTTAAGTCTTCAAATGGACACCGAAATTTGAAGTAAAAAAAAAAAAAAACAAAAAAAAACGGTGTGCTCATAATCTTAAATACAGAGCTCACAAAATGTGTCTGCTGTTTAGTATCAATGCTAATAGTAAAACTAAACACTTTGTTAATGTACGAAGGTTTCAGATCAAAAACAAACAAATAGACATCTCTGGTTATATTTAAGTCAAACTGTTTTGATGTGTGGTATTCATTCTATGAGTTATTTTCCTACAGTTTCCACACTTCATATTCAACACATTCTGGTTGCCTTTAGAGTCAATTCTCCAGATCCCCAAGATTAAAACTAGACTTGGCGATTGTGAAGCAACCTGATTGGTCTCCATCCATCTGGTAGCATCTTGCAAGTGATAAAAGTCCACGAAGGCGAAACCACGGCTTATACCTAGAGACAGCATTCAAATATAGACGGGAGGTGTGTTAGTTAAGAGTCCATGGGCATATTATTCAAAGTCTTCCACAAACTGCTTCACGACCCAGGCCAAGTTTGGTACACAAAAGGCCACTCCTTAGGAGTTTTACCATAGCAAGAAATCCTGCTGAATACCACACTCTTAGAGTGGGTCAGTCAACTGAGCTCAATAACTAGTAATGCCGTACTTACTTACCTTGAACCGATCCACAAAGTACTGAAACAGTAAGTCTTGCATTAAAGTTTTACATCTGTTTGTTTCACACAACTCTCTCCTATGTGCTATGGGAAAATGGGTCTGAATGGAAGCAGATTGGCCCTATGGTCAAAGCCTGGGGGTGGGGAGTTAAGGGTCCAGGGTTCCTCAGGTTCTCACCTGTTCTCTTTTTCATCAGTCTGACATCTATGGGCTGGGGTCCCTCCAGTTGGTCAATGGCAAAACGAATCTAAATTATACAAAAAAAGGTACAATTTACATTAGGACTCACTGTATCTTAATAAAAACTAATTTACTCAAACTAAATATGCAAAACTGATATTCAAAATCACTTACATCCTCCTCAGTGGTGTGAGAAGACAACCCCCCAAGCATGATGGTCTTACTCTTCCTGTCATCCCCCGGTTCTCGTCTGTAATCCTGCTCTTGATAGTCACCGTCTGAGTGATAACCATCTTCTGATCTACTATCACTGTTCCGCCGTTTCCTCTCTCTCTGCTTCAAAACAAAGCATTAAAGTTTAATATCAGCAACCAAAATAAGAACACAAATGTGCAAATATTTGAGCTCATACCTCAGGACTGTCTCGTGGTCCTCTGCGGTCTCCATCATAACGATCACGCCTCTCTTCACTCCAACGTCTGGAGTTGTGATCACGGTCTTGGTCTCTGTCCCGTCGGTCTCGCCAGTCTGGATCATCACGGGACTGTTCTGAACCGTATCGACCACTACGCTCAGTCCGACTGATTCTGTAAGACAGCGGAGAAAAACATCATTACAAACAAACTACTTGACTAGAAATTTATGTTCTTTCATGTTTCTACCGACACAAAATCCTCGCTCTGACTTCAGAAAACCTGAACCGCCCCAACTGCAGTTTACCAACAGGTCACAGGAAGGAACTGCTTTTATCAAGAGCTTGGCTCAGGCTCATGGGGAACAACAATCATTCAAAAACAATGCAAGCACAGTCACTGCACTGCTTAGAGCAAACTATTGCCCTCTTAACCCAAAACAGTTCTTTAACATGCTTGCACTTTAGACTAAAAGATGTTTAACACATATTGTGTGTATAGCTATACGTCGACCACACTCATTTCCACTTCTTTGATATACTTTATTTTTGTGTGGATATTGTCAGCTTGACCTATGATTTATCAAAGACCAGGAGCAGCAGGCTTGTCTTTGCAGGGTTATGCAACCACATTTAACCTTTTTGCATAATGTGCATATGTGTGCAAAAAGACTCTTGGATTATCTGATTGGATGTAAATACTGAGTTTACAGCTAACAAAGTAGCTCAATGTATGGGTGTTCTATGGCATCTGGTACTTCCGGCATTTTTTACATTCAACTCGATTTTGGTGGTGGCTGGTGATTGGTGGAAACCAATGAATCCCTACAACATCAGTAACACATAGGTTTTTAAGAATAATAATAGTGCACATCTTTTAATTAATGACCAATATTTGCATGTATTTCATTTAACAATTATTTTCAAACTTGGCCTCGACATTAAAGAGGTCCTAGCTGAAGGAGATTTAAAAAAAATGCATTTCAGATATATCTTGGCTGACCTAGCATATCAAAAATAATTTCCTTACGAGGCAATAATGTTAGCATTGACGCCCTTCGCTGCAAGAACAAGGACGTACCTCTTTCCGCTTTACTACTGATGTAACTTCGGCACCATTTTACAATTGAGCTTATAGTGAACGGTCGTTCTCTAGAATACAAACATTGAATCCCATCTTATGTTTTAATACCACTGAACATAAGAAGCGCATTCTGTTTAGACTTACCTCTTATCAGCACCCATTTTCTTAACGGACTCTTCACTCCTGCAAAATCTACAGGAAAGAAAGAATCTGAAGTTTACTCATTGTTCCCTTCCCACAACCCGTCTAGATATTTAATTTAATTTAAAGCACATTCATTCACAAACGCATGTTTCCAAGCCAAATGAACGCAGGGAAACCATGGTAAAACACAACATGGAGCCCGAATATTTGTTGGAAAAGGACAAAAAACAACGACGTCACCCAGTACAGAAAACTCCTCTATTTTCGACCTTAGCAATAAAACAACTCACCGACGTATATTTCTTTACAACGACGCTCTTTTAATAATTACTTTATCGCAGAAACATTCAAACAATTACAAGAAACAAAACTCATTTCACGTCGAAAGGCTGCTGACGACACAGACGACGATGGAACCTTCTTTATCCCAAGATGCACTGGGGCAGCATGTACAGTAGAGGGTTTATTATTCCGTGGTAGAGTCTCGCAGGCAGTCATTGTAATCAGAATATCAGTTTTAAAACTGTCATAGTTTTGTGACTTACATTAAGTCGGGATTTAATTTGATACACAATTTTAGAGCGTTAAAACCCGGATTTACATGTTTCTTTCCGAGTCAAGCGACTTTGTTCCAGTGTTTGCGCTTTGGATTTTGCCTGCAAGTCAGAACTGCGGAAAAATTATGTTAACACGGCGCCATTTTGCGAGAGCCTTACTATTATGCAATATTTACAGAAGAATGTTTGTGACCTTATAGCCACAGAATTTTACAATGTTTATGTGTACCTTTATTATTAAGAATATTAGTGCCGCGTCTGTATCATTTCGCATAAAGGGATTTAAGTTTCTCTAATTGGCTTATTCTTTCGTTCTGGGTTGTCATAAAGTAAATCAGGATAATATATGTAGTAGTAGTTTTTAAACGACATTCTATTGAATGTGGTCTAACCAAACCAGTCTTAAAATTAACCTCCTTCACTACCATCAATTGAATGAAAGGCTTAAACTGTGTTTTATTTTCATTAGTGAATAATTTTCTTTACTTTTATCTCTAGGTGATACTGCTTTCGAGAAAAAAGTTCAGATTACATAATTTACACATTAAGCAATAAACAGCAAGCCCAACAGAATAGCCCTTCATAGAGGCAAGTAAGGTGGTGACATCTGGAATGACTTACAAAAATGACATGTTTCACACATTCACACCTTCAGGTGGACATGTGGTAGTCCAAGTGTTAAATTTAGACCTTTTTTTAGTTTTCACTAACATAAAAGATTTCGCAAGCACAAGGTTCTTGTACAAAATCTGCTGTTTGTGGAGAATAAATCTTTCTCTATTTTTTAAAATCGCCATTGCTGTAGATTAACTCTGTTCAGTACTGACCTGTTATAAAGTGAAATTTACAAGATAGTCAATGTACTGTAATACCAGATAAGAAAAAGCATTTGATTAATTTTTCACAAATTTAATGTTTGTTTCACCACCTTCTTATGTGTTTGGAATAAAGATATGTTTTTTAACAATATGAGGAGGTTTTTTTAAAATAAATGAATACTTTTTTCAGTCTTTTCTTAAATATGTGTAAAATATAAAACAAAAAACTTTGACCATTGTATGTATGTTAATTTTTCTAACTACAGTGCATCAAAGATGGTCTACAGCTGTTAGCTGTGTGCTAAACAGGAAACCGACCAATAAATGTTGACTTCAGAATCAGCAACCATCCTGTGACGTTCAAGTTGAATGCAAGCAATTATTAACTATGGATCTAAACTCTGTATGTGGTAGCTATCTGTACTGTGCTGTAGCGTTAGAGCACTAGTCATATAAATGGTTAATGCTGCAAATCATTTGTCGAATGCTTTGTTCAACTGTGCATCTTTAAGAGTTGTAGATGATACCCACTTCGGACTGTTTTATCCATTTGAGTTCTCCTGAAGTTTTCTTGATGAATTTCACATATTTATGTTTAAGCTGCATATGGCTAAGCAGAGATGAAACATAACAACTGTTCATAATTTATTACAGTCTTTAAAGTTTCATCAACACTAAACAGTTAATGTACAGGCAGGTTTTCAATTAAGGTGACTACACAATTACTTGTTCAACTTGGCACACAAGAATGTTCTCTTTTTTTTCCTCCATTCATTTCTGATTTGGTAATGACACTGTACACATAATGCTTACAGCGAAAAACATTACTAAGCCCCAAGATCTGTTGAAACCAATACTTAATTGACCTTAATTTTTTAAACAAATAATGATGTTTGTGTCAAACAGACCCATATATTGTATACAAATGTGTCATGAGTTAAAAACAACACAATCTTTCAGCCATACAATATAAAAAATGGTCCACATGATCCCCCAATAAGGATGGTGGAGTCCAGCACATTTAGTCCAAAACGCTTCAGGGTGGAGGGTGGGGAAGTAGTTTGAAGATGTTAGGAATTCCCATGATGAGATCTAGGTCAGGGTCTCTCCTTTGGTCACCTGTATCAAGATACAGTTTAGTTTAATGGTTAGATCACTTGGAGTCAGCCAAGCACAAAGTCCATGTGATTCCTATACTTACTCTGGCCTCTATGTATTCAATCCTTCTCTCCAACGCTGTTAGCTTTTCGTTGAGGGTGGCCAGACGAGACCGACAAGACATATCTGTAAGAGTTTTAATGAAATATGACGTTAGGGTTATTAGTATGCTTAAGATGCAGACATCTGTCTATCAATTTTATCACAATCCTGTTCATTTACAAAGCATAATCCCCAAGAGCTGCTGTCCTGCATGTTTAGAGGTGTTCATGTTCCCACAAAGATGATTAAAGGATGGATTAAACTTTTCTATTTGTCATCACGTTTCCTTACTATATCCAAACATTACTAAGCACAATGTAAAATGTAGGACAGGAGATCTAGACTTAAGTCGTTGCACTTGTTCTGTTAGTAACAAAACAAGTGCAAGTTGTTTAGTCTTCATGATGTATTTATCTGGAATAAGTTGTGCACGTAACACGATTTCTAGACTAATACGACCCGTTAATGGAATTTGTACAGCTCCAGCCATCAGCTGTTCACTCAGTAAACACGGCCGACTAAACCTGTAGAACCTGTTTAAAAAACATCACGCTGTTACGCTACCCTACCTGCGTAATTTTTAAATTAAATTTACTCTTAACCTTATGTAGATAATATTTTATCTACTAAATTTGCTTTAAAACGTCCTAAGAAAACAGGAAGCTGGAAGCTAACAGCTAGCTGGGAGTGGCCATTAAAAACATCAACATCATTGCTAGCAGAAGCTACAAAGCTAGCTCAACTAGCCAACCTGATCTTTTCAATCAAATTTTATACTCTAAGATGATCACATTCAAGACTTCGTTCGCTGAAATCTTACCGAACGAGTTGAGGAAGTCAGCAATTTTCTTAATGCTGCTAGTAATCACTTCTATGTACTCTCGATTTGCCCAATCTTGATGAATCTCTCTCTGTACGGGATCTTCCTGGCCAGCCATGTTGGATGAGATGCAGCAGCTCCGCGTAGCACTTCAAGCAGGAAGCATCGATCAGACGGCTGTCCCTTACTAGTAATGTCGGCACAGAACAGCGAGAAGAGTGGGGAATGTTTCACAGAACCCAAACAGGGGATTAAGTCAGAATTCATCACGCTTATCTCATATTTAATTAGTATTCACTAAAGGAAGTAAGGAACAAATGACCTTACTCATTTAAATTTGGCCTTCATCCTTAATTTACGCTTTTTCATTTGAACAAAAACCTCAGAGCAAGGATTTTCTATAGTAAGACTATAACCACACTGTTGTTATAACGTGCCACTTTATTAGGTACATCCAGAAAAGGAACAAGTGTAAAACACATGAACCTACCATTACTCAAATTCAACATTCAGCCAGATATTGGAAACACTTCATACATTTTTGACCTTATTGAATATGCCAGAAATGGTTACATTCAACAAACTAGTTTTGAGATTATTTCAGCCTTGTGACCTGGATTATCAGAAAGTTCTTTGCACCTATTTATAAAGCAATTTAAATAACTTCCTCAGTGTTCTTCATTCCTGATCAACATGAAAATACTGTAACTCTAGATAGGAACTCCATGTCATTTCAAAGTAATCCTTATATTTATACGTAACTATAGTCACTGACATCTATGCGTTACTGCTCATTTTGATACTAGATATGAAATTTTGGCCTACGCATTTGTGAGTAATGGAACCTCCTGCCTTTGTAGAACGGTATAGCATTTGTGTATGAAGATAAAATGTATTCCTACATTTATTGGAACTTGAATTCATGAATTCTGCTTTTGTGAAACAGTCCTTGAATTTGTTTACTGTTGTACAGGAAGCACCTAATTATAGATTAACTCATAAGAATTTCTATAATTTTGTCCAGAAGAGTAAGTCAGAACTAGTCAGTACTAGTTAGCAGTAGCCCTTCTGAAATTAGGACATAAAGCGTCACCCTAAATTCAATTACACAATTTGTACTGCAGGACCTTCTTGTGCTTTTTTTTTTTTTTTGGTGTATTTCAACTGCATTTATTTTACTATATAGTTTTTGCTTTGTTGATAAATGTCTCTTGGTTTCCGTCTGGTTGCTCTTCAGCCCAACTTATTTTTAATGTGATTTTCAAATAAATCAATGTCAGAACTCAACTTACAGCTCCATCTAGGGTGTAAATAATTTACACATCACTTTTTTGTGCACATGAATTATCTACAGTTATATATGAAATGCACTGAGTCTTTTTGTATAAATTGCATTTTATTCAAATAAAAAAAATGCTCACATGAAACATGCACAATTTCTTTTCTTTTTCCCCCCAAATAGACATTGTAGTATAGACAGTGGTAAAGTCAGACATTTACATCTGCATCAGAAACGTCCTACACAAAATGGTTTCCAGGAGTCTCTTCATTAAGTAAATGGGTTCAAGAACCAAGAGTGTACCACTGAAAATATCACAATCTTTGAAATATGTTTTATTTAAGCTGTTAGCTGGGAAAGCTAGATAAGATACCCCAAATAGGCGTGCCTGCTGATAAGACTTTCTGTGAGGGAGGGGTCACAGCCGACATTTTCAACAACCAGCCGTCGAGTGTCGCAGCCCATTTTACTTAATCCTCTTCAGCAACTCTCTAATGTCTCCCTCGAGATCAATGGTGAGAAAATTTCTGCTGTAGCGCTTGTATGGCTCACCATCGGCACCAATCAGGAACTTCTCAAAGTTCCAGGAGATGTCACTCCTGCACACAGGGCTCCAGATGATGAACTTTGGGTCGTTCATGAGAGACACAGCATTGTCGCTGGGGACTGGAAGTTTCTCCTTCAGATAGACAAACAGGGGGTGGGCGTCACTGCCATTCACATCCACCTTTTCAAGGAGCTGAAAGTTTGGTTCAAAGCCATTCCCTGGACGGACGTACTTCAGGGATCTCAGGATTTCATCGTTCCTTGCGTTCTCCTGTTATGCATAAACATGAACATAATTATAGATGCATTGAAATGCAATAGAGAAAACTGAGTAACTGTTGAGCGTGCATTAAAAAGTGAGAGTAATAAAAGCAATTCAGTAAATAGGTTGCGTCGTAATGTAATTAGGTGAATTTTGGAAGCTTGTGGAAGTAATTTTAATCATAGGATATACACTGATCTGAAAAGTTCAACTTATAGTGGGTAAGACCTTCAGATAATACATAGAAAACAGAGGGTGTAATAATGGATGGATTCTTTTTTTGCACTTGACTGCCCTTACATACTTAAAAAAAAACATTTTGAATGCAGGGTTTTTATATGAATATTGAAATTAATTTACAAAAACGGAAACCTTACCTGATGTCCAAACTGATTGCAGGGCACACCCAGGATAACGAGTCCCTCGGCGGAGAAGCGAGAGTGAAGCTCGTTCATCTGCGTGTAGTCCCTGACTGTTGTTCCTCAGAGGGACGCTACATTCTCAATGAGAACAACTTTCCCCTTCAGTGTGGAGAAACTGAAGGATTCACCGGACAACAGCTTTGCTGTCAGGTCGTAGAACCTCTTAATATTCCCAGCCATTTTTTGCGACTTCCTAAAAGTTGGATAGGGGTGTAGTGAACTTTCCTGTCTCCTGTCAACACGTCTCAATCGACTCCACCCCGCGCTTTAAGAGAGGCGGGGCCACTGCGTGAAGACGTTTACCCACTGGGGACCTTGAATCAAATTAGGCTGTTAATGTCACCTGGAAGTTTGATTTGAGCTCTGAAATACCAAACTCATACACTAAAGTTTTTTCAACATGCCTAATTCAAAACGAATTAAAACACATTTTTTAAAAATGTAAAGAATATATAGTATAACAAAACCACAACAATACATACGTTACAAAACAAATGCAATATGTATTTATTTTTTTTCTCAAAGTAACAGCACCATTTGAACTAACCTTCAGAATTGTGACATACACCACATTCCCAGAGGTCCATTTGTCTATTTATTTCATATCCAACTTTTTCAGGTAAGAAACACCCAAAACATTTTTTCTAAATGACAAAAGAGCAATGCATATATAAATGCAATCAAATATCTTTGAATATATACGTTTTACCGGTAGCTGTCATATTTGATAATGAACTGTGGGTGCCTCGGGCACCTTCAATTTTCCAAGCTGAAAGTCCCATTTTGGGGAACATTGTTTTTCATTTTCCAACTTGAACCTTATAAAATCCAAGTACAAATTGGACACATTACAATCTACTTTTCGATATATCTCTTTTTCAGATGAATTAGCAGTAGATAAATCAGTGTCTGACGTTTATTATTAATATAAGAAAAATATTTGTGCAAGATATAGGTTTGTTCTCATAAGAAGGTCCCATAAAATTGAAAATGTCATATGTTATAATGACACATTATTTTACAATCAAATGTATAGGTAAAACAGCAGCATTTTATTTATTTTTTTTGCCGCAGTAAACGCAAACAGGAAGTTACCAAGAAGAAAAGAGTCCCTCTACCCTGCAAATTTGAGGAAAATGCTCACAATCTACCCAACAAACACTCCCCACACCCCCAGCAGCACCGACTGTTGTTTCCTTTTCAAGATTTGAAACTGTCACCTCCTTCACCCCTTGTAATCGGCATTAATGGTACTTTCCAGGAAGTCCTGTGCAATGTGTAATCCAGTGTTTTCTCGGGTCTTTGTGAACAAATATACGTTGTGTAAACGACGTATTTGTTTTTCGTAAAACGACCAAACACTTTGTGACACATGGCAGCTTCTTCACAGAAAACACAAACAGTTTAGAGTTCGGCAGCAGCTGAATAGCGGTACCTGCTCTTCGGAGTTATCATGCCAGACTGCTTCTGTCTGTGTGCGGTCCTACTGGGTCTCCTCATTTTAACATTAGCAGGTTGTATATTTTATTCAGGACTCTTAGCGGATATCACTGTGAAAACTTGCTGTCCTACCTTTAATAAGCTAACTTTCGCCTATAAATTCAAAGAAGGCGCATATAAAGACAGCGGGGAACTTTTAAAGGAGGCTCGCTGTATTGGACTTGGACTCCCATGTCTTGGAGTGTTTTATGAAGACCCTAAAAAGGTAAACATTATTTTTCCAAATTCTTTACAAAAATATGCTGAATAAATGCATAATATATATTTTTTATATAGATAATGTTGTGCAATGAAGTGTATGGGGAGGACATAAATTAGGACATAATTAGTTCACTACTTGGCCACTAGATGGCGATAATGCCATTCTTTACAAAAATAATCCCTCAACTAATTTAACGATTTAATTATTGATATTCTGTAGTTTCTTTACTATTTCTTCTCACGTTTGATATATGAACCGAAAAAATATATTTAAAAAATATATTTAAAAAAAACTTTTTTAAGACTTAATTAATTTTCATTCATAATTTACTTGCCAAAACTGGACATAAAGTTGTGGATTTAATGTAGAAATTGATAATGTGAAAATATTTCATATTTGAAATGGTGTATAGGTTTTAAGCGTGTAATGCTGTTGTTGAGGTTTTTATCAACAGGGAATCAGGTTAAGTAACTCATAGCTTATGGTTTATATGTGCATTTCTTAATTCATTTTGGATATCATTCTGAACATCACAGATAAAGCTTTATTATTGTCTATGATTATTTGTTTTTTTATATATTAATTTTTCTTTTGCAAAATTATCTGAGTAGAAAAACAAAAATGGAAAATGCTATAAGGCTGGAATTTTGTCTTTCTGTTTTATCATCACTGTACATATTGTTTGGCTGTAGTGTGTCTTGCATATTTCGCTGTCATAAAATGTTGCCTAAAATTTCATAATTAGAAAAGTACTTTTAAATCACGCTGTATTTCATTTGAAGAAAAGTTGCAGACTATTTTACTGGATGATTCTTTCAGCAGTAACAGCATGGAGTGAGTTGGGCACAAACAACAAAAAAAAAGGCTGATGTGAGATGCACGTGGTACATCTAAGTGGCATATATGCTACCACTGTTGTCTAATTTTGAGTTTATTTTTCAATGAGTAAGGCAACTTTTCAGGTTTGTTTTGCTGAAAATATACCCTTACAACAAGATGGCACACTAATCCTATTAACCCTGGGTTTTTGCAGCAACATTCTGACAGGTAATTTGGATATAGCATCATTATTTCTCTAAAGAAACTGAACTAGAGTCAAGCTTCAGGAAGCTTGTGTCAAAAATGGGACCTATTTTATAAAATTAACCAGCAGTTAAGAGGCCAAAGAATATTCCTAAATATTTTAATTCCAAGAAGATATGTCAAACTTTGAATACTTTTAACTTTTGTAAAATAAGATGCCTATTTTATTTATTTATTTATTTATTTATTTTAAATCCAAGTTAATTTTTCTTGGTTATGTTATAGCTAACAAATTGAGTTCATAATGTTAAAATAATCCAGTTGGATTTGACTTCGTGATGATCTCCTGCTTTACATGTTGCTCTTTATGTAAACTTATCTGTCACACTACAGACAGCTGTGGACACTCCTATTTGTTGCTTCCAAAAGACTGTAAGACTGCTAGAATGACTTGAATCCAATTGAAAATCATTGAAAGTCTTTGAAAATCATTGTCTATCAGAGAGCAAAGAAGCCCTTAAGACCTACTTGAACCAAAGACAGTTTGTGAGAAGGAATGACTCAAAATGATGCTTGAGTGATTTATGTGATTAGTTTTTCCATGAAGAAGACATTGACATCGCTGAAATTGTTATTCCCAGGAAATGTTTTTTCTACAAAGTATTTTAAAAATTTCAATAGATCTATTTAATGCCTATTGCTCTGTCATTGCACTTTACCACACATAATCTATGGGCTAAATTGTTTAAATTTCTTCCTATGTTTGGATCACTTGGGGGGTGTTACCAACATTGGAATAAGACTCATTCAGAAATAACCTTTCAAATTAACATCATTCACGTTGTAATGGTCAGACAGAAACATAATGAAACCCTGAAAATCATCAAGCCCGAGGCCTTTTATGGTTGAGGTTGAACTGTTCTGTTAAGAGTAAGGGGGGAAAAAAAAAAATTCACAGTGACATTAAAAAGTCATGAGTCAACTAGAACCTTGGTTATATTCACACGGCAAATTGTCAAATATGTGAAAAATTTTATTTTCATTGCCAACTGTTAGTGCACAATTGATGACACTGCCAAAACTTTCCATGGCAACCTGATGAAATGTAACCAGAGTTTAGAGATGAGCTCTTCCCAGCTCTGCTTCAAAACGCCTTTGTTATGCTCTTCCTCTTTTTCTTTTTTTTTCCCCTTTCCCCAAGCTTGCAATTAGAGCAGTGGGTCCTGTTTCCTCTGCACGGTCACAGCCAAGTCTTGATCTAAGTTGGAATAATTGTCATAATGATCTCGGCTCATTAACGTCTGAGCCTCGGGATGCCATTCAGTGGCCGCACTGCCAGCCCCGGAGAGAGTGCCCTCACACAGGAGCACTGGTATTTGGTGCCTAAACAGGCAGATGCTGTCCACTGATATTTTCTGCAGGAAGCTCTTGTAAAACATGTAGCTGGAAGAGGATACGCATGTGTGTCCTTCATGCACAGTTCTCTCACTTTTACCTCGTTTAATCACTTCCTCTGGAAAAACAAAATACCTCGATGTGAACTTGATTTGGTTCTAAGATGGTTGCCATGGATACAGGGCTTGAACAGCTCTGTTTTATTCCTTCAAACATCCAGCTTCACATTCTGGGCTCCACTCACTAAAGCTTCTCCAATCAGCCTCTTCACAGCTTCAAAGCCAGAACGGGTCTCTGGGATCGGTTGTGTACTTCAACTCTACCTTTAAGCCTCGAAGTTTGAATCCAGCTGTTAGAGGAAACAGTTTGCCCAAGAGTAGTCTAGGAACATTAAGCACACATATTATACACAATAGATGCTTTATTTCACTATGTGTACATCAATGAAGGAATCTTGTATTGGATTATTTTATTAAAGATGGTAGCTCTAAAGTATTTATGTTACAGTAACATATCCAGCGAAAGTATTCACACCCCGTAACTGATGCTATGAAGCCTACTGTGCTGTAAACAGTTATCCCCCTCTGCAAAGAGAGTAGTGCTAAGCCAAACAAGGTGGCTGTTAATATTAATTGAGTATTTGGAAGCGTGGCCGATATAGACTGAATGACTTTGTTCACTTCCTTTGCTGCCATTTCCAAACTACAGGCAGAAAATTTATGTCATTGTTCTCAACGCCTCCTGTATGCACAGTTGAAATTCAGCCGAACAATCAAGTTCAATGGGAGAAATCCCAGACGGAACACTGATGAGATGAGAATCAAGTGGAATTTCATAGGATGGCAGTAGCCAGGCTAGCATATTTTTAAAATTAAAGAAAAAAACAATTTTTTTTTCTTCTAATAAAAATCTCAAAGATCTATTGTGCACATGTATTCAACCCTTTTTACTCTCACGCAGCTAAATAAAACCCGCTGCACCCAATTCCTACAGTTAAATTTTTACTTAAACAATTAGTTTAAATCCTCTGCTATTTTTCCATCTACTTCACAGTTATGCACTATTTGTGTTGATATCACACATTGAACATGAATTACGATGTGATTTAAAAAAAAATCAACAAGATACATTTTAATGTTTAATGGTGGCCACATTGGTAAAAAAAAAAAAGATCAAAAAGTTTACAATTTTTAGAGACTAGAGTTTTAACCTTTTCCTTTTCTAATTTTCTGTAGCAACTAGCTGTGCTGCATCAGAGGACTGTTAGCTGTTCCCTTTCAGTGGTGCCCAAAGTCGGTCCTTGAGGGCCGGCATCCTGTAGACCAGGGGTGCCCAAGTCCAGTCCTCGAGAGCTACCATCCTGCAAGTTTTAGAAGTATCCTTACTCCAACAGACCGGGATCAGCTCTACAGAGGCCTGATAACGAGCCATTCATTTGATTCAGGTGTGTTGAAGCAGGGATGCATCTGACAGTTGCTGGATGGTAGCTCTCGAGGACTGGACTTGGGCACCCCTGCTGTAGACTATTTCTCTCCCTGGTTTAACGCTCCTGTATCCAATGATGGCTCATTAGAAGACCGAAGAAGAACTTTGTCATGCTGAGGAGGTTGTTACTACCAACAAGGAAGAGAACTAAAATGTGCAGGATGCCGGCCCTCGACGACCGACTTTGGGCACCCCTGCTTTAGATAGACAATAGCCTCACGTTTGAAATGTAAAAAGTGCCTTCATTGACAAATAATGCACTTTGTTCACTATCTTGAGGGTTAGTAAGTAGTGTAATTAGAGGCGATCATTTACACAGCTGTTAATCATCCCTCCATATTGAGACTACAAGAATGCAAGCTGTGTGAACTGCCATTACAGATGCACTGTCTATTAGCGTCATGATAACACCTCTTAGAACAGTAAAGTATTTATAAAGAAAGGTTTTGCATGTTATTTCTGGGCCATAGTTCTAATGAACAAAATTAGAAAAGGCTGCAAATAATAAAGGAAGGCGATATACAAAAGGGGATTTCTAAATGGTGCACTGCGTATAACACCATGAAGTTTTATTTATTCATGGAGGAATTTGTGACATCAGTGAGCACACATCAGAAAAAAAAATCTAACAATACCAGATGAAAGCAATGGCTAGATCATACTGGAATGCTTGCTATTCCTTTTCAGTGCTTAAAGCCAGCGTTTGTAGATTCTGGGAGATAGATTGAGTGAATAAGAAGAGATGACAAGTGGAAAAGCTGCAGATTGACAAATGCAGTTGCCCATCTTCAGGGACCAATGTTCATGTCACATCGTGATGAAAGCTGTGGGGATGGCAGCGAGACGAGGGGCTGCTCAGGAAATGCGTGTCAGTCTTTGGGGTGACTGATGAAATCTCTTCTATACTTATTTCAGGAAGTTATTTTAAAACATTTAAGAACTTAGCTCTACAGAATCTGAGCGCATAAGAAACGCTTTGTATGCTCGCAAAGAGACTTTAGGCAGTTTTTTTTTTCTGTTTCCTATTGCCTCAGCAATGACTGTTCTGCTTCTACGCAACTGAGACCAAAGACGACATGATTCCTAGGGTTACATTTTATCATTGTTCTTCATATACGAGCCATCAGTGGCTCGTATATGAAGAACGAGCCATTGAAGAAACCTCATAAGGCATCAAACTGGTGCCAAAATACGAGCAGCTCGAGGAGCAAAACAAAGACTGAACTGCTGTGAGTGTCAGCTGTACAGAGATTGTTTACTGCACTTGCTACCATTAGATGGGTTTTCCTCTTAAAGTTATTTCTTGGATAGTTTGGTTGGGCTGGAAAATGTGTAATAGGACCAAGCTAGATAATTCCACCACATTTATTAAATAATTTCCAGTTTTGCTTCTCTTCTTGCAGTTGAGGAAAATCTTGCTGGTCCCTGAAGTATTCATTTGGAGTGTTTCCCTTGTTCTTTTTTTTTATGCACGCCACTCTCTTTTAAAGTAGGAAAAGGAACAGGAACCTGCTTTTCTGCCAATTTCCTCTAATAGTGCTCAAATAAATAAAACTTCTACTACTTGGAAGTCTGGATGGTAGCTAAATATTTTTAATATTTTTTGTCTAATTTGTCTCAAACTCTTGCTTTTCCTAGAACCTTTCTTTAACATTGTTTGTACAGTTTTTGTCGATTAAATCAGATTCTTTGGAGATTTTGTTGACACTTATTGTTTCTATTGTATATCTGTTCGAATGATCAAGGATAGATTACGGTTGTTATTTTTCACCATAGTCATGTCAGGTGTCACATTGGATCTTTGCAGAAGTAGGTGGCAACTAGTATAAAAATGGAAAACGTGTGGGTAAAAAACTAAGTACACTTTATGATGAAACGGCTTGTAGGCTGATCTGTCCCAGCAATGACATGAAGAAGTTATTTTCCTTCATTGTGAATCTTTGGACCACTCTTTATTATGCTGTGTCGAGTGTGTGTGCTTTGCAGGCATTTATTCCTGCAAAGCTTTCTTCATGTCTTGCAGCAGAATTGAGTTGAAGTCTGGACTTTAAGTTTAACTCCTTTATTCTTTTCATTTTCAGTCATAATGTTGTTATTGGTTTAGATTTCAGTATCTTTTTCCCATGACATCCATATTTCAGCCAAGCTCAGATGGCCTTACATGTGATGTTTTTTAATACTGTTCAGAGGAGTTCATGGTCAGTTGAATGACTGCAAGACGGTTCAGTGGCTCCGAAACCCAAAACATCACTCCTCCACCACCTTGCTTGACTGTTTCTATGGAGTGTTTCTCTGACATGGCGTTTGCTTTTCCCCCAGCGTGAATTATGGTGGATTAAGTCAAATTTAACTTTACAAATCTAAGTTATGCTGCCATGTTTCTTTTATAGACAAAAGGTTTTCCATTTGCAACATTTCCAAACAAAGCATACCGGTTTGCTTCTGTTTTAATTCCACATTCATGAACGTGATGAAGATGTCAAAAAAAAAAAAAAAAAAATATTTTTAGCCCAAAAACAGACTGCAAAAATACTCCTCACCACACTCTTCTTTAAGGCTAGATTTGGCTTATTTTGGCCAATTTAGGCCATTTAACAGTGATATTATTTTTCATCTCTTTCTCCATAGATATCTGCTCCACTTTGCCGCTACGCGGTTGGCTGTATTCTGAGTGAGGGAGAAAACAAAGTTGATGAGGAACTTCTGAAGCAATGCAAGTCATCAGGGTTTAGTGTCTTCTCCTTCCCCCAAGTCACCCACGTGATTTCTACCTCATTCCGTCACACGGCGCTGTTTTCTACGTACTTCAGAGTGAGACGAGTCTACCCACAGCTGGAGCGCTACATCAAGGTACGCAGAGTTTAGACATCTACAATAATTTCCATCATTTTATGAGGGTTTGTATGAAAAGCAATGTTGTTCAAATAATAATAAAAAAAAACACGTTTAATTTTTCCAGAAATAAGATAAATAGTATTCTGAACATACATTTACATTTAAGAAATATGTTTTGATTAGAACTTGACATTTGTCTATTGTAAACTGACAAGAAAAATTAAATATAACTAAACATGAAAAATTTGAATCAGGTTTATTTGTAAGGTTAGTGAACAACGAAGGAATTTGACTTCCTTTTCACTTTGTTCTCATCCATCCGCCATTTTCTTTACACCCTTGTCCCTTAGTGGGGTCGGGAGGGTTGCTGGTGCCTATCTCCAGCTATTGTTCCGGGCGAGAAGTAGGGTACACCCTGGACAGGTCGCCAGGGCAACACAGAGACAAACTACCATGCATACACACACTCAATTTGGAGAGGTCAATTAACCTGACATGTTTTTGGACTGTGGGAGGAAACCGGAGTACCCGGAGAAAACCCACACATGCACAGGGAGAACATGCAAACGGGAATCGAACCCAGAACCTTCTTGCTGTAAGGCAACAGCTCTACCAATTGCGCCACTGTGCAGCCCACTAAATGTTAACAATTTAAAATCGTTTTACCTCATTCTGTCATGCAGTGCTTTTCTACGTACTTCAGAGAAAAAAAAAACTTTGTTTTTTCACAAAATTGTAAACTTTAACGGTACAAAAGAACAAGAAAGAAGTAATCTAAGTGGCTTGGTTTTGGTAAAAAATTAGCAGGAGCTTTTAAAAAGTACATTTTTCCAAGTATTTTCTTGTATCAGTTCTTAAAGGGTGGATTTTAAATGCCATAATATTTTCCTTTTGTAAATGCTAAAAAGGAAAAACTGCATGTTCTGTCTTCTTTGTGGTTATTTATAAAAGAAAAGGAACGATTTGCTAGAATGAATCACTGAAACCCTGAGCAATCCTTGCTTCTACCAATGCAAGCAAATAATCAATATTTAACCTCAGACCCCCTCATGCATGAGTAAGTCTTTCAAAGTTTTTTTTTTTTTTTTTTTCTGTTGAGAGTTTTGGCACATGAAAACTTTTCATTACTCATTCTTTTTTTGCAACATCCTGTGGAGGTTTGGAGGCTTGTGTTAGGAAGACATGTATAGCAGATAAAAAGACGGAGATGTGGTATGATCCTGAACAAATGAGGGAAAGGAGGAAAATCAACAGTAGAGGAATGCTTTATGAATGATGTGTCTAAGTGCTGCCAAAGGGATGGATGTTAAGAAAGTGAGTCACTGTGATGAGCAGAGGACTCGGTGAATATGGTGAAACAGGGAAGTGTGCTGTAACAGGTGGCGTCGCCGTAGGCAGTCTCAGTCGCTGTACGGCTGCTGAGGGGAGGGAAATGTTTGCGTGACCCGTTTGTGGCTGGTTCTGCCATCTGCTCGGAAGCTGTTTAGACCTGGCTTTTCTCCAGTGGCACTTAGCCTGCATGAAAGGTCAGCTTATAGCTAGCCCAATATAATCTGAAGCTCTATTACATTTCACTTTTTTTTCCCCCTTTAAGTATTTAAACACTCACTTATTTCACTGTTTTTACTTTATTTAAAGTTTTCTACTCTTGTTAAGAGAGTATAAAAAGATAGATTAAAATCAAAAGTAGGATCTGGTATGAAAAATTAAGCGACGTTGCCCAGCTCTAATATACGTATATATTATAATATTGTATAATATACTTAGCAGGGCTGCTGAGGTTGTGACGACGTCTGTCTGATATCCACCAAATGAGCACAAACTTTCAAAATTGTTGTTTTAAAACATTTTCAGTAGCTTTAAATTATTAAGAGATCATGCTCAGATGTCCATCTATGCTATCATTTTCCCACTTATTTCCTATTGCATAACAGTTTGGGCTCAAACATTGCTATCTAAATACTAGATATATTTCATCTCTGCATAAATCAGCTCTGAAAATTATGAATAAAAAGCCCATTTATTTGCCATCACTGTTGAAAAAGATCAATTTTGCTTAACATTGATAATTCCATGCACCTGTGTAAATACAAATTCTATAGAAATATAAATTCTCTCTCAAGCAAATCCTTTGCATCCTGTTTTGAAATCATATCAAACTGCACAATTTCCATCCAAATAAAATTGTATTTAATTTATTTTTTTCTTTCTCTTTCTAATGATGTGTCCTATTTGTTCTCAAAAATTGGATTTCACAAGCTGACGGCAGCCTTAACGATTTGCAACAGGAATTTTGCTTTACTCAGCTGTGATGCCGTTACCAACTTCCAAGGCAAATTGAACAGTGTTCGTTCAAACAAGCAACATTTCAGATGTCTTTTTGTTCTCTGTACTGATTGTAACCATTCCACAGAATATGATGCATCCTCTTAAGGATTTCTTTATTGGACACAGAAATTACACCGAACCTATTGGTTTGAAAAATCAACATTATATATTTTAGAAGTTTAATGGATCGCTTGTAAAGAATTTTTTTTTTTTTTTACGATATTTAAATTTTATCAGTTTTTGAAATGAATCCTTTAGATGACAAGATTTAAAAGAAATATTATAGCTATGGATTACTAAAAGAAACAGATTAATGAGGAAAGTTCTCTGTAGTTGTTTTTTTCTTTTTTCTTCTTTTTACTGTGAATAAATATTCTGTTGATGGCTCAACATATCCCAAATGAGGAGACCTTTTCAATAAGCTCATTAGCATTTAGCATGCCTAGCTTGTCATGGCGAAATGATTTCTGACTGTTGCATTGTGAATGGCTGCCCCGTGGCCAGGCCTGATATTTGCCTTGTCAGACCATCGATTGGCCCCGATGTTTTCTCTTCTGTGCCTTGGCTCTGTAGTCTTGGGTGAGACCACAGAAGCGTTGGCATCTTGAGATTTTAATTTTTAGCATCGTGGCCAGGCCTGCAGATGGAGATGGATGGTAAAGAGGGGGGATAATATTGCTGACATTCACAGAGCTCTAAAGTTTGTGAAAGGCAGATGATGGAACATTTGTTTGCTTGGGGCCACTCAAGTTTCTGGCCAGCACAGAGGTCCTGTGCTGAATGTAAAGCAAGGTTTTCTTTGCTCAGTGGAATTGTTTTTAGAAACTGGCCCCAATTAAACTCTGCATGAAGTCTTCTGTTGCCTAAGAGAGGAATTCAAGGGTTCGTCTTTGGACCCGCGATGCTTGCTGTCAGATTTCATCGTCCTGTTATTTAAATGCGTGACATGGATGCAGGTCCACAGGGTTTGTTAAACATGCCGACTTTTAGCTAACTGTGACGTCCATTCAGAAAGGTCAGAAAAGGTTGTTGAGTTTGCATACTTGAAAATGTCACGAAGGCAGCTTCCTGCTGGAAAATGCAGAAAGGTAGCTAAATTGTGTAGAACGGTTGCTTACTAGATGGGAAAGTTACACATTTACATGTTTGAGGTCTTGTTTAGAAAATGCTCTCTGTATTTAATATCATGAGTTTCACTCTGAACTCTTACACTGATAGAAAGCTGCTGATTTTCTATTTTCTTTTATCCTCCCATTTCTGCTGCTTTGCAGTACCGAACTAACTAAAATGTAGACAAGAGTTCTGAAAGTTCACCCTACATATCAGAAAATGTGAAATGAATTTGACCAATAACTATCAGGCTGTTTGAGAACTTTTATAGAACAATGAAGGTTTAATTCCCTGACAGTGAATTGATACTTAAATAGACAATCATGTCTGCAAAAATAAAACTATCCTGACACAGTAGAGCACTTTGATTTCCACACTCTTGATCTCAATATACATGCACTATTCACAGCTAAAGGACATAAAAGTCTAGGCATTTTAAAGGGTTGAACATGACAGAGCTTGATGTTCTGCAAAATCTTCTTAATTTCTTGACATTTAGACCTATGTAACATATTATTTTTAAAACACTCATAAAGCTGTCAAAATGAAAAACAGTCTTATAGTCTCTTACCTGTTTCTCCTTCTTTCTTGGTTTTAGCAGTTTGTTCAGCTCTTCCTATTCTTTATCAGTGCCCACAAACACACACACCACATATTTTGTTCTATAACAACCCAAAACTAAAATCTAATTGAAAACATTTGCACAGTTATTTTTCTCGAGAAAAAAAAGAGAGAAGAAAATCATTGTTTGATGCACTACCATAAATTTGGGTGTTTTAACCATCTTTCTATCCTCTTTCTCAGGCGGTCTTTATATTTATCCGACATCAATTTCTTCCTTGTTTCTCTTTCTCTCGTTCTCCCTTTTTGCAGCACAGTGTCTTTGGTTATTTTTACTTGGGTTTTTTGGACTGGCTGGAAATTGGAGTACTTGGAGAAAACCCGTTCAAGCACAGGGAGTACATACAAACTGAAAACAGAAAAGCGCTGCTCGGAATTTGAACCAGAGGCTTTTTTTTGTTATGAAGCAACTGTACAGATTAAGTAATAAAAATATAAGGAATAGTTTTTGCATATGTTTATACTCGTACTCAAGCTGAACTAAAAACTCTAAAAATAATTGCTTAACTAATGTTTGTAAAAATCTTTAACTGCCTCGTCAATTTAACGTATATGACGTTTAAGTGCTGGTGGTGAAACGGGAACATGAACTGGGGAGAACTACAAAACAGAGGCAGTACCCACAAAGACAACAATTTGACGCGATTTTGTTAAATCAGACTCCCTTCCTGTGTGTGGATTTATTTTTAACCAATTATCCACGTTAACTTCAATTCAATGGGCATCTTTTGATCAAGTGTGTTGCATCACGACCCTGCAAGCCAACTCTTCCCTCAGGAGCTACTGCAGAGTTTGCCTGTTAAATGTTCAAACATGACTTTCATCCAACAGCAGCTGGGAATCTACTGTTGATGTTAAATGTCACATCTACATATGATTGATCTGATTTAAACTTTATTTGCTGTTGCTCTGTCGCCATGAATTAAGATCAGGCAGCGGGGGTGTGAGTGCAGTTTTGGAGGGTTGGTTATTTTTAGATTTGTGACAAACAGTTTTGTGCCTGTGGCCGACCTATCAGTTTGTTAAGGAGCGGCAAATGGAGCAATACTAAAAGGACATATGCTGTTGGGTTTTGATGCTATGAGCCTGTAATTGTGCGTTGTAAAAAGTTTGACCTGCTTGGGATGTGGACGCTTGTACCACAGCAAACGACCGAAGCCATTTGTCAATAAACAATATGATCAAGCTGGACTAACCTAATAGAAATGAGAAAAACTGAGTATTTGGAGCTTACGGCATTGGGAAGAGGATGATATCACTATCTGTTTTTGAAAAAGAAGTAGGAATGCTCAATTAGATTAAAAAAAATGTTGAAATAAGATGATCATTGCTCCATTAAAAGTTTACCAGTTATTGGCAGGAATATGACTTCAATTCTGGCCATATAATAAAGTCTTTCTTATTCCCGTTGGGAGCAAAGCTGATCAGCTTCCAGGAAAAGAAATGGCCTTCCTGAACTGGCTGCTTTGCAAAGGCCAGCCAACGTCCATCTGTGAATACTGAACTTTGAATGGGGTGGGATGAACTTTACTTCAGTTGATTTTAGAAGCAAGAATTGGTTGCACAAGTTTGAATTTATTGGATTTTTTTTTCTCTTATTCATAATGTCTTACATGTACCATTCTACTGGTAAATAGTAGCCCACATTTAAGGTGGTTTGTTTTCATCACAGTACAAACATTTTCCATTAGATTCAGTTTGGAGGAATTTCCCACAGTAACTTCGATGTTGATTTGTCACACTCAACAAACAATGTCTGAGTTCAAAATATCTACCTGTTGATTGGAGGTGAAATGGAAGAGCGGCAAGATTTTCCTCTTTCCTCATTATTTAATTAAAGTTGTGCCACACACAAGCGTCGCTTTCAGCAACATTCAGCATTATTCTACCAGCACAGTGACTGACAGCTGGTACGGTGTTGTTCAGTCTACAAGCCTTGTCTCCTCTCCATCAAACATACGTCATGTTATTTCAGCCAAACAGTTTATTCTTTGTCTCCTCTGACCATAAAGCTTTTCTCCAGTAGGTATTTGGCTTTTAGTCTCCTGCAAATTTCAGCTGAGCTTGAAGGTGTCCATTTACGATCAGGAGTTGTACACCCTCTTTTCGCCTTTCCTCCCCGCCCTATTTCCTCCCAGTCCATGTATTTATTGTTCAATAAAGGCAACTAAAGCCTAAAACAGTGACGGCCACTTACTGAAATCTTAGTTTCACTAAATGAGAGAATTCTCTATAAATATAAATTCTCGTTTCAGAAATCACTCCACTTTGAGTTATACAAACTGTTAAAATCATTCACCAAAAGTCTAACATTAATACAACATTCATGCTGACGATGACTGAATGTAAATATTTGATATAAATTACTGTTTTTGGCATCCAGAGCTGAAACGTCTGGTGGTTTTGGATGATTCACCGAACCAAAATCCAAACATCTTTCACAGATTGTAAAATGTAATGCTCTGATGGGACAACATTCTTTTTAAATGAAAATACTAAACACCATCTGTGATTACGGCTCTGCTGTAGAAGTAACGCACACAAACACAGCGCTATTCTTTGTCGGTGTCTTTTATGTGGATATGCAAATGGAATAAATTTACTTAGTGTCCTCTTGAGGGATTTTCTAAAAAGTAATTCAAGAAGCAATTTTAAACCGTTCAAGTATGAGTCTGACAACAGGTTGAGGCCATCTAACCAAGGTGTGGGGCTTTATTAGTGAATGAAATAAAGAAAATGAAAAAGATAAAAAAAAAAGGGGGGCTTAAGACTTAACAGCTCTGTTCTGTTCAGTGACTTCAGACAGTCCTTGGTCATTTGTCAAGGTTGAATAAATTTTTGCAAAGACTGTCACCGCTTGACTGACACCTGGATTGTTCCTCCTGGCAGCAACTACAGCCTCTTATCCTGCTCCAGACTCTTTCAGCCATTATTTTCCTTCACTGTTATGAAATGAAACGAAGACTGTAATTGGGTTGTAGAGATACCGCGTTTCATAATTCTGTTCTTTATGAGGAGCTATCAGACTCTGAACAGGCCATTGTGCTGTTGGAGAATCACTATTGTCATACTGCTGCTCTGACATTTAAAATGAGCACAGAACAAAGCAAAAATGATGAGCTAATAGCGCTAATATCAGGGATGTAGAGTGAAGCATAAAGTTGAAAAGTAAATAAAGACAAAGTGAGCAGTGAAAGGAAGCAGGGGCATGTGCCTCTGATGGAGCAGTTTCTCGCTAAGCTAACAGTTCACTCTTAATAAAACGCAACTCTAATGAAACTGTCAAATGTCACTAATTACTCATTCTGTCTTACAGTTGAATGCATGCACTTTCATTGCAGTGCATCTTGTGCTGCTCTTTAAGTATTTAAACTGAAAAAAATAAAGCAGTGTAGGAAGTTTAATAAACACCTCAGAGTTACAGGATTTTAGCAATTCAGTTCAGATAGTGCTATGTTGTTTACTGTGAATTAATCTCACACAGTGTTTCATTTCAAGTGTTTATTTCTGTAATATTTGATTGCAGCTAAAGGCGTTATTAGGATCGTCATTGTGGATTTAGCTCAGGTCAGAAAGAGCTGAATTTTCGAATGATGGCGGCTTTATGAGGACTTGTTAAAAAATGGATTAATTTTTAAGAATAAATGTGTGCAATCTTTGCAGCTAAAATGAAGGACTGAGAAAAACCTACAAGTTAGGACAGATGAAAAAAGCATTTTCCTAAACCAGATAATACTTTTTCATAAAAAAAAAAAAAAGTAATCCAGAAAGGGGGGGCTTATAGGACAACCGCTAAACAGTCCAGTCTTTTTTTTTTTTCTCACTAGTCCAGGTAGACACTTCTGACATCTCTGGTCCAGGAGTGTAACAGTTGCAGTTTCTATTAATATGTTTGGATGCAGCACCTTGTGAGCAGCTCTGAAACAATGCCACTATGTGGCTTATCCTTGTGGTGAAGGGTGGCAGTGACTGTCTGCTGGACAGTTGTCAAGTCAGCAGTCTTCACATTGTGTAGGTCATGATGACATTTATGTATTAAAAACCTTTTTTTGTTCCTGTATTAGTCTTGTGTCGGATGCAAAAACTTTGGTGCAACTGCCTTTTGTGTTTTTTTTTTCACCATCATCTTCATTGTTTGGTATTTTACGACTGATTTCTAGGATTCCAGGACTCATTTTTGTTATGTTTCTAGTTATTTAAAAGGTTATATAAGGTTAGCCATTGTAAAGCATTCTTTATTTCGTGTGTGTCGAATGTCTGCTGATCATGGATTTTATGCTATTTGCCTTTGACCAGCGCACACTAACTCAATGGACTTCATGTCTAAGATTTACTGCTGTGTGAAGGACACACAGCTGTAATTGCTGACGGGGAGCAATTAAAGATGAACACTAGCATAAAGTTATGCAGAAAAACAGAGCTTTTTTTTTTTACACTGATTCATTATTGCAGATGTGGTATCAGCGCAATGCGCTCACGCAGCTTGTTAAAGTATACTCGACCCATTCAGAGTTGATATCAGCTCCAGGTGCTGGTGCTTTGAACGATGCCCTGGAAGGAAAGCTGTAATTTGCACAAGATGCAATTCAATTCCTTCTCTGTTTTCTTGTGAAACATTTCCACACATTTTGATATCGCTGTCAATGTTCTTCTAACTTTTTCCTCTTCCCATTTTGTTGTTTGATATATGACCGAAACATTCCAGTTTAGCAAAATTCTGAAAAGATTTTATACATTATATATAAAAGAAAAGTTGTGCAAGACCGCAAGCTTTTACAGAGGCTCTGTGTGACGAATTGCCTGTGACATAACCTGGGACAACATTGACAGCGTGAGGATTTGAAACTAAAATAATCCTGGGATGTACGGTTACAGCAAGTTCTACAACTCTTTAGTCTTACTTTTTTTTTGCATTATCTGTACTTTTTGTTGTTGTTTTTGCTTCCCTGCATTAATTATAGGATTTGAAGATATGCTAACATTCTTAAACTGTTATGAGTTACTATTATGAGCAGTAGAAAACTGCTCACTTTCCTGTAAAATCCAAAGATGATGGCTTAAGACACAAGTTTAAAAGTTTCAGACATTTTTGGTCTGCCTCCAGCAAATTGAATGCTAATCTGTTTGCTGTCATCCAAAAATGACACCAGCTTTAAATTGGAGCATGTTCAAAGAAAGCTGGAAAAAAGGCATGGTTGGAGTCTTAGTGTGCCAAATGAAATGTTTGTTGTTTAGCAAACAAGAAGATGTTGTAGGTTTGCCAGAATCAGCTCTGCATGCATGTCTGCCAGCTTTACAAGGACTGCAGAAGGGAAGGTGTTACTGTGGAGGAAATTGCAGAAGGGCTTCAGCTACTTCAGTGGTGAGGGAAACATCCAACATGATGTTGCACCAGTTATTTAAAACTCATGCAACAAATTCAAGGTTTTGTCTAATGTGCAACATAACGTACTGGGCACCTTAGTGTAGATTACGTAATAGAAAGTAATTTAACATATTTTTGAGTTGTTTCTGCAATTGAGTAAAATCCACTGATGTCCACACTGGACAAAAAGCAAGTACAGTAAAGCCTCTTTCCATAACTTTTTTCTTGTATTCTTAACTTTTATTGGGTGGGTTTATTTTTGTGGTTTGCTAGAATCAGCTTAGACTTTGTAACCCTTCCCAGACTGACAGATTTCAGTGATTTTGTTTCTCATCTGTTCTCAACATTGCCTTGGATTGAATTACAATGTGGTATCTTTTAGCTTCATGTCATCAGACCAGTTCTATTAAGGGGATTTTGACAGATCTGGCTCTAATAACACCTCATTTGGCTTGTGAAACTGAACTTAGTTTTCACCATTACATGGTTAGTCGTAGCTACTTTATGATTTAACAAGCTCCTTAATCAAAGAGCTCATTATCTGAAAATAGCTCCTTCTATTCACTCATCTTAAAGCTGCAAGCCAGCTTTTAGTCTACCTTCCACACTGTAGTCTTTACGATTTCACAAAATAGGCAGCAAAGCAAGATCAGTCATGCCAAGTCCTTTTCCAGACCTCTCAGAGGGATGGACGCCTTAGAGCTCTTGATCAGCTAAGGCTTTCAGGTGCAGTGGCTTGATAGAAGTCTCTTTCCAGGGACAGGCCTATGATGATGTCTTGCTAACCTTCTACCAGTACAGTAAAGTAGCTGAGACTGGTTGTCCTTTTCATAACTTGATGTAAGTCAGCATCCTACTAAATGAGGTTGCACACTGCACCGACTGATTGATAGTTTTCTGACTGACGAAGCTGCACTACTGAAACTTCACAAATGTAGAACTGACTATGTTGTACAGAATGCATGTAGAGTTAAAGACTAATGGTAATTTCACACATCCGAATCCTACAACAATAAATAGTCAAGATTTGAAATAGATTTGAAATCAATTACATATTGCATTTACCAGATCTTTGCTCCTTGCTCCTTTTCTCAGCTTGAGTCTTGCAGTACTGAACACATAGCTGCTCTAAATTTGTACCTTGTAAAGTCACTTGTAACAGTCCTCTCATGTTATTATTATTTTTCATTTTAATCAAACGGACGCTGTCAGCCATACAGGAAAACACCTTTAAAAAATTTAATGAAAACGGAGAACCATGAAAATTTTAAATTAACCCCATATCTTATTGTCAAAATGCCTGTAAATACTTTTATTAAAACCATCCCCCAGAATCTCACAATAATCTGTTGGTGATATTGGATCCTGTTCTCATGTGTCTGTGTAAACCGGTCAGTTTCATTTTCCAATTCTTGCTTTTCTTTGTTCAGAAAAATTGCAGTATCTTTGTGTTTGGAGGAGCAGCCCATAGTTGTGTTATCTATAAAGACATTTTCAATTCCCTGCAGCAGCTGAAGGTGGTTGGTAATATCGTCCACAAAGCAATTTTTAACAGCATTTGCGGCCTTCTTAACTTTAAGCTTTAGAAGCAAGTTATCGTATATTTGCTCAAGTAAAGTTGCTGCATTTCTTTCTACGCTGTAAGCATTTCTTGAGATAAATCTGATGTAAGTCTTCATCTTCACTGATCCATGCTACCAGTTATCTGAACTCAAAACATGCCTCTGGAGATATGACCAGAATGACCCTAAAATGACAGCTGCTCTCAAAATTGAGACAAATATATTCCCTTTATGGAGTCACAGTACATGTCCTGCTAACTCAAGAAGTATGAACAGTGTTCATATTCTCTAATCCCCTTTGCCTCAAATAGGACACACACTCAAGGATATGAACAGTGAGCCTTTGAAACATTTCTCTTACCAGTAAGGGTTGCTGATATTTCTCCACAAAAACATAACGTCGTCCCACATCAACACTGCATGTGGGTATAACTTTATTCTGTCATATTTTGGCTTATTTCAAGCTGCTGTTATTGGATTTCTGTGCCAGTCACAGAATGCCCATAACAAATACCGACTTTGACCATAAATCCATAACTGTACTTCGTATCAGGCCACACTGGGCCAAATGTTGATGATCAATTTTGCCATAATATCATCTGATCTAAAGTGTAATATTTCAGAAACTCAGGTAGAGTGAGGGGTAGAGTTGTAAATTGATCATCTGCTGGTGGTGTGTTGGATCCAGTGGCAGGAAAGGCTGGGAGATAAATCTAGGAAGCCCAAGTGAATAGTGAGAATAAACTGAGAAAGTCTGGTGAAAGACAACTTTTAAGAGATTTCCGATGTCAAATTTACAGAAAGGGGCTGTGGAGTGTTTTCCAACTACTGCTATTGACGGATCCCTCTACTTAACCTCTGTGGAAAAGTGCACTCTTGGTTGCACCGCAGGAAAGTCTAACTGTCAAACCTAGTGTAGTTACTTTGAGCTGTGGGAGATTGGAGGGTGGGGGGGAAAGCTGAAAAAGATAAAAACAACCCAGAAATGGAATAATATGTTCAGAACCATGTACAAAAATTGCTTGGATACGGGAGGAGAGAAGTGTCTTTTGTCCTGCTGATGGAAAAATAGACCACATCTTTAGCCTTGCAAACTCACTGAGGCAGTCTGCATATGCTTTCCTCTGCTGTAATATTAAATCATTCTTACTCTATTTAAAGACATTTTAATGTGTCTTCATGAACAGCTCTAATCTTTAATTAGGGCACTGTTGCCTGGAAACATAGCTGCTCTGATTTTAAGTCTTATTTGCTGTTAGTTTTACATGTTTCTTTGTATGATTGATTTTAAAGGGTGACTTCTATAACCTTAGTCATGGACTGTTTCTGCACATTAGTATTTGACTACGGGGCCTATAGAAAGAAAGTCTCATTGTTTAATGTTTTGTTGCTGCTCAAATGATTATAGATGAATGACAATATGAAGGTCTTACTTTAAACTTCACTGTTTCATTGCTAAACTAGAATCTTCAGCATGGGAGTAATGGGAATATTGGGTTATTTTGACAAATTGTTTCTCCAGTAATCCGATGGATAATTTTTGAGAATCGTTCTGGTCCAACTGATAGATTCAACTTTTATTGGACTTCATGCTGGTCAAACACATCGATAATTCATATAAGTTACATTTGGGGGTACATGCTCTTTTAAAATTCTAGAAATATCTGTGGAAATCTAATGGTTTTTGTAAATTATACATTTTGACTTGAACTTATTTATTTAACAATAAAATGTTCAGTTATGGGATTCATGTTGCTGTTTACATGAGATTAGATTTAAATCATTTTAGGAGCTGTTGAAGATTTAAAGTTTGCTTCAGACTTCTCTTTTTGGATATGCCTGTTGTCTTTTATTGTTAAAAGAAAGACATTTACAACCAGTTTATTTACCTGTAATCCACGTGGTTCATAGTGACGAATAACAGGCTTATTTTTTTGTTTGGAATTTAAATAACAAATTTTTAATTAAATAAAATACAGTAAAGTAAAGTTTTACTTTAAAGATCTTCTGCTATTCAATGTGGCTAATATCAGTTTTTAATCATTGCAGCATCTGGTTAGTTCTGTGCACATATGTCACATGTAATTTATCATGTAGCATTTATTTGACTTAAGATTTTATTCAAAGAATTATTAAGACTAGGAAAGTTTGGAACAATCTTTTGTGTACCAGTCTGATTAACTTTTGGTTACATCACCTGCTTATTAATAATCATGCACTGCGCTCAGTCTGTGTGATTTCTTTTTTTTTTAAATGGTCTGTCACACTTTCATAAGACTTTGTTGATATGTCATTTCTAGTGGCTGGACTTGTAATGAGGCTAAAATGCAATCATGTTTTCAAGCCGGAGAAATTAAGCAGCTGATATTTTCTTTGTCCATATAGTCATTCCTGTGCTGCCAGGGAAGAAAAAAAAAATCTTTAATTGACCCTGCTGCCCCAGACTGCCATAAGCGCCCTCCTGAGCCCTGAGGTCATCGTACTGCTTTGAACTTGTAGGAAAAATATCAAACAAAAAAATAACTTGAACACCATCCACAATCCTCTATGCAATTATGAGCTCTAATATGAACTGCTTGTCTTTTTCTTCCATGTATTCCTAGGACACAGAGAACTTGAGCTCATTGTATAGTTGCAGCTATAGTGAGTCGGTCTTTTGTTTTTCTCCCTGCCAGTGAAGGAAAAGCTCTGGGGTGCACGCATGGATACACAACCTAAGCAAAAATGTTCTTAACAATAACAATGCAAACTTCAAAGCCCACCGTACTTTGGCATATGCCTAAATGTTGATAATTATGTGTATTTAATTTCGCAACAAGTAAATGTAATAAGTGTAATTACAACACTTATGCAGGGCTGTAACTATGTGAGTGTAAACTTATAAAACTTGTGTTCTTTAGAATAAGTTCCATTTTCATGTCTGCAACCACTCATTTTAATTTCCTATTTTATTGTAGCAATGCATTTGAAAAAAAAGGGGATAAAACAAGAGGAACTTTGCTTCTGTTTTGATCTGCCACAACACCGTAATCATGAACGCCAGCACAGCATCTGCAGATTCTTAGATTAGAAATCCAGTTTCCTATCATATGAAGTGAGGGGAAGCAATCAATCCTTGTCACAGAAGATTACTTCAGGGTCTCAAGAGGTATTTTAGTTTAAAAGCACATCAAGGTTGAATGTTTAAATAAATGATTTCTTTAGCCCTTTCAGTTTGACTCAAAAGCATTGTTCAGTCGTAGCTTGTGTTTCACTTTAGTTGCAGTTGTAATGCACTACATTTGAATATAAAATATATTCCTAAATTCAATCTTAAAACTTCCTTTTTTGTTCTGCAATTCAGGTCAAAAGTGAAGCTCATTTATTTCAGATAGATCAATATATTTGAAGTTAATTTGGAAAATTATTGTTTACCTATGAAAGTTGGCGGCTCAGAAAATATGGATATTAATTAAAAGTAACAAAACATTATTTCAGTATATAAAAATGTTATGGCCCACATAATTGTGAGAAAATTAACGGAAAGTTTAATAATGGAAGATTCACAAGGTGTGGACTGCAGCTGGAGTCAGTTGTATTAAATTTTTTTGAAATGCTCTTTTTTTAAATTTACGTCTGTACATGACAAGTTTTTTCTTGCAGTAGTATTTATTGAGTTGTGTAACTTTTATGCTTCTCACTATATTATTCACATTGCTGTCTAGCAAAATGTAAATTTAATCCAAGAAATAGAAACTATTAGATCTATATAAGTTGTATGAATGTCAAAAATAAAATATCACATATTTGCCAACAGAGATTAGGCATCAGACTGAAACTGCATTCAGAAGGTGGATATGTTTTGCTAAATAAGTCTATGCAGAATTGATTATCCTTCAGTTTCCTTTACTCTTCACATGAAAATGTCAGAGGCTTTAATTGACCTTCTTGCTTGTACAAAGCGTTCTCATTTTGACAACAATGAAAATGATATTTGTTTAAGTGCAGCTTCTTAGTTTTTAAACAATCAGTTTGACGTGTGACTGATTTCTAGAAAATCTTTGATTTGTTAGCAAAAATAACTGCAAGTGCAATATGTGCAGGGCTGGAAAGGCATTGTCACCATCTGAATGACTCAGCTTTACCCAGAAATTTTGCAAGTTTGTTTATTTTCCCCAGATGGTGAAAATGCCTTTCCAACCCTGTTTATATGTGCTCTGCGTTCGAACAATTAGCTTATTATTCATGATAGAAATTAGTTATGAATTATAATTTATTTTTTCCACCTTAATTATATTGTAGTTTCCTGCCTATATATATTTAGCCTGTTTTGATTAATTGCTTTTTGGCTGTGGAGGCTAGAAAACACCTGCTGAATGAGAAAATTACATCAAATTTACAATATTTGGTTTTCTAGCTGTGGAGGTTTTGGGGTAAAGCACAGTACGGGCAGGAAAGCTGGATGTTTATAATCTGAAGTTGGAACTCCACATTGCAAGAAACATCTGGATTGCTTTTTGAAATTTGAATTTTGACTTGGGAAAGACTTTTAGTACCATAGCTGAACTCGGTATTTAATATGGATGTGTCATCTGTAAAGCAATGACCTGTTTATTGGCACTTCTGATGGTTTAAATCAGTACAGCCTCCATTAGTAAACATGCAGCCACAGTGTTCGAATTTACAAATGTGAGAAATATCTTGGTATTGACTTGAGTTGCTATTTAGTCAGATCAGCTAATGTTTCTAGCTTACATTTGCGACCTGAAGAAGGCTGGGTGGGATTCAATCACCAATATTAACTACATGTCCCCACATAAAGCCATGTACTTTCTGTTTTCTGCTAACTGTCATTTAATTTTCTGATCATTAATTGATTGTCTCAAATTTTGCACGCACATCTGTATACACCCAGGAACAGCTGCATATTTATACATCTGGGTTTATTTATATGTCTGGGTTTTTGTCTCAGGCTGATGAAGGAAGTCGACATGAATATCCAAATGTTTCCGAGGGAAAAGGCACCAATAATTCATGTTGTTGAAATTTCTGAAACTGACAACATTGTTCTTGCTGACAGCAGCGAGAGAGATTGCCTCTGCTGCCATAATTGGGTTGAGACAGATAGTAAGAGAGTTGATTGGACAGAAGTTGTCTCTCTTCTCTCTAAAAGCCTGTCTTGCCTTGGTCTGTCGGATCTACAAACCTGCTTCTGAGATGTCAGCTACCTTCCTCCATATTTAAGCATTGCTGGCTGCCATTTCTCTCACCTTTCTTGAATCTGGGACAGCAGCTGGAGGCACTGAGACTGTACTGGTAGGAGCTGTCGAGAAAGAG
Organism: Poecilia latipinna; assembly: GCF_001443285.1. Lineage (NCBI taxonomy): Eukaryota > Metazoa > Chordata > Actinopteri > Cyprinodontiformes > Poeciliidae > Poecilia > Poecilia latipinna. The sequence continues at coordinate 40,544 of NW_015116172.1, forward strand.
TTATCAAAATGTTCAACTTTGGGAGAGCAGAGGGTGATGAATGACAAGGTTTTACATTTTTCTGAAACAGTTCAAACACTAATAATTGAATTAAATAATCAGTCATACAGAGGTAATTTTTGGTAGCTACAATGTGTTGTCTTTTTTAGTATATCAGCACATTAAGCCAGGAAAGTTGATGGTAACAGGGAATGGCTGTGCATACAAAAAAATGATGCTGTGAATTAAATGCTAACAATTCCAGAAAAATTAATGTGAGACTTCCATCATCTGGGGGAGGCGAGGTGAGTAGCAGTTAAAAAAAGATTGAAAATGTGGATTCATTACACACAGAGTGATACATTTCAAATCTCTATTTTTGTTTTGTATTGTTTTTTTTATGATTGACAGTCATTGAGCAAATTTGCAAGGATGTAAACCACTAAAGGTAATTTCTAAAGAAGCTGGCTGATCACAGACTGCTGGACTGATGGAAAAACGGTGGTAGAAAAAGCTTCACTATTTACATTGATAACCACAGTCTTGAGAGGATTATGAAGCAAAATCCATTCAAGCAGACTGTGCTTCAAGAGTGACCACACACCTGTATCCTAAACATGAGCTCCAGCTGTCCCATTCCTTGTGCTAAGAAACTCCTGAGCCAGGAGTTTCATCATTAAATGTTCTACCTGGAATCAGGAGAAAATGGATAGGACGGTTGTTCTGAATCCACCTTTCCTAAGGTCCAGTGTGAAGTTTCCGCTGTCAGTGATGATTTGAGGATCATGTCATCTGCTGGTGTTGGTTCATTGTGTTTTCTCAACTCCAAAGTCTAAGCTGGCAACTAACATGATTAGATCTCTTCATGAGATGCCAATTCATTTTTCTGGCAGGATTTTGTACTTCCCCACACTACCAAATGTACTAATACCATCTATAATGATCAGTAAGCTATGGTCAATAAACTATCTAGGTTGAATGACTCAGTGCCTCACAGTGTATAATACATAGACATGCCTTTGTCAGTTGTCTATTTCTCTATTTAACATCCCCTTTTCATTGTATTTATGCAATATTCATATGTCTTGAGAAAATGATTTTGGTATTTAAATTACCAGGAAAAAAAGGCTTAAAATAAAAATAAAATAAAAAAACTCAGTGTTTTATGAATCTATATGAATACAATTTTCACTCATTCATTTGATAAGATGCATCCACATCTCACTTCATTTGAGATTTGTTTTGCTACTGGAGTGAAACAACACAACTCCAGGTCTGTTTCAGTAAAGCGGCACACAGCCTCAGGCAGAACCCGAACTCTGGCTGTGAACCTGGAAGGGAGGGACTTACTTACCTGTTAATGAGACCAAGGATGGTAGGTTTGCAGAAACATTTTCCCTTGGGGTGAACGAGGGTCACAGCAAGTTCCTTCAAAGTTGTGGAGTTGCAGGAAAAGAGCCCAGCAGATTGTCAGACCTCAGCATGAAGAGATGCAGGGTTGTGTTTGTTGTGGAACTCTGAACCAGCGTTTTATCTGTGAAGGTGTTTGAGGGGGCAACCTTGGCTAACATCTGTACAGCCTGCAGAAACAGATGGGAGTGAATTGTTATTATGTTGATGCAGTGTATACTGATTAGGAGCCATATCCAATTTAAGTGACTGTCACTGTGTCACATGTTAACATATATTAATCTTTGTAAACCAGTCGGTCTCATAAATGATCATAAGTCGATCTAGAACACATGTGTCAAACTCAAGGCCCGCGGGCCACATGTGGCCCGCCATGTCATTTTATGTGGCCCGCCCCAGCATTTTATAGGCCGATGATTGACTTAAAATAGGTTTTGAGCACGAATTGACTACAAACTACATCTCCCATAATGCATTCCGATTGTTACTAGCAAAGATTGCGGCTCCTCGCCACTAGAGAGCAGCAGAGTCACCTCAAGCTGCTTATTGATTTTTCCAGCGAATAAAACTGAGACATCGACAAGCTAACATCAAAACGTCCAAGAAAAGAAAAACGATTTACAAGTAAGACTGTGAATGAAGATGTGTGTGAGTTGGTGTCAGGGCGGCAGGTCGCGCTAGACTTTTTTTGTTATCCGTTATCTTGACCGACAACATAAAAAAAAAAAAAAATCGGTCATGTACTATTTTTATCCGTGAAATTACAATCATATTAACATCGGCTATTTAGTCGCATTTTATGCGGTTTAGTTAATAACTGTGAATCCAGATCCCATCACAAATTAAGCAGATAAATGCATCTACATTTTTCTCCGTAGTGACAAAAAAAAAAACCACTGACTGAGGCCCCAATAACTTTTAATAAATTAAATTAAGCGACTTCACTTAAATTAGCATCACTTCACCCGCTGGGCTCTGAACACACTTCCTCCTGGTTCCCATCTGCAGAAAAATCTGCGCTAATTCATCAGTCAGTTGGATCTGTCTGATCCAAACAGATCAACTGAACTCTGAGTGTTTTACCCTGTGAGGTCCGATGAGCTTTTACCAGGATTATTTATTTATTTATTTATTTATTTATTTATTTTGCGCGGTGTCGCTTCTCCGAAACGGACAGATGTTACGTCTGCAGCTCCTCCAGACCGCCGCTCTCCTGGGTAACGTGAACCCAGACGGCTCCATTTGTTAAATCCGCTGGATGAGTTTCTCCCAGCGGTTTCTAATTCTTCGCAGTGGCGTAGCGTAACTGCCTCCGCAGTGGTTGAGCAGCAGACTGCGCATGTTACAATCTAATTAACTTTTGCATCGTCATTTATTTCCTCAAGATAAACTGCCAGGTCCTCAAATGGATTAACACAACGTTGCATTCTCTTTAGTTTTCTCTGGTCTGTAATGGAGACTTGAATTTAACGCGTCATTTCAACCAAAGGTTTGTAATGCGCTTAAAAAATAAAAATTGATTTTATTTTTTTAGCCATGACTC
>NW_015116173.1:0-12752 GCF_001443285.1 Poecilia latipinna
TTGTTGATCACATGACTTGTGTGATGCGATTAAAGTGTTTCCATTGCAGTTTTGAAAAGTACACTAATTTTGATATGACTGAAAAAACACTTCATCATAGAACAGAGAAGACCAGGATTTTACCCAGTAGGGCGACTTCTGGAATAAGGTAAGGTGATTCCCACGCTGCGCAGCAGAAAACCAGTTTCACCGTAGGAACGTAAAAACTCTGTGGTACAATAAAGAGTCAGATTGGTAACGTTATTGTCATACATGTCCAAAATCCATGAGGTTGTAATCAGAATCAGTTAACAGGAGGCAGGAGAGAGACTTGTTGTTAGTCTTTGAACATAGAGAAAGAAACAACATTGTTGTAAGCTAGTTGAGCTAAATGCAGCTACCCTGGATGCCAAGTCCAACATTTAGCTTTCTACAAAAGTAGACTTCAAGAGTGCAGGGTAAATCCTGTTTGCATAGGGGCATTGAATAGGCTGATCAAGCATGTACTGTACTGACTACTATGAATGGAAGATAAAGCAAAACGTTTTTTTTTTTCCTTTGCACTCATTAAGTCTGACAAAAATAATCTCAGAAATGAAAGCAAAAACATCGGAGGGCAATAAATAGCTACAAACTGTTTAATGGTTTATTTATCAAAAGAGAGAAAAAAGAGTGTTCTAGAGGAAGTTTGGCAGGCTTGAGAAGGAGCATATGTGATCTCACACCCGCCCCTTCCTATCCTCCTCTTTCCCTCTCCCCTCGACCACCCTGGAGAGCAGGAGCCCGCCCTTTACAGGCAACAAAAGCGGGACATGGCCTGGAGGCTTTGATGTTTATTTTAGCAAGCCCCTCTCCTGCTGCTTGCCCCTCTTTTGTGTCTGTCCAGGTACAACAAGCTTCCCATTGCAACACACAATCCCCCCGCCTTGCTACTGAAAAACAGGCGGTGGCGGTGGTGGTAGGGGTGAGGTTAGATGTGAGTCTTTGAGCTTGACCGAGGTCAGGGAATGTCCTGTACTTAAACCCTTAACCCTCCCATACCTTAACCCTACCTTCTGCCATCTGGAGGAGCATGCTGCTCTCCTGATCCTCTTCATCTCATAGCCTCATCTCTCACGTGTGCAGCCTCATGTAGATATGATGTGTGTCTCTCCTTGCATTTGAGGCATAAGTAAGCAGTACACAGGAGCACATGGAAGGTGGGGAGTCTGGACATTGTTTTGAAAGACTCTAGGTTTGGAGGGGGTGGAGGAGGTTGTGGACAGGGAGGGGTGGAGGAAGGGGGGTAAGTTCCCTTTCACTGTCTGCCAATCCATCAAGGCTCAGCCTACTGCTGTGCGGTCCGACAAGCAGCGCAGAAAAGAACAAGGCCCGGCAACAGAGCCCCCTTTCTGTGGCTATCACTCATCTCCCTGCAGACTCTGAACTCTGCACGACCTTTTCCACAATCTCTTCACCAACTTCCACTCCTTAGCACCTTGGCTTCTCTTAAAGCAGCATGAACACGATTGCTTTGGTTGTAAAACTAACACATATGGGGATAAAGCAGAAGAATTGTTGCATGCACTGCTCCGTCTCAATAAACACATGTGCACACATGAGTCCAACCTCTCCCCAAATATCAGATTGTCAGATAGCCACAAGGAAGCATCAATTCTGAGGAGCTCCAAATACGGATCTGCCCAGATGCAGTGAAAAGGTTCAGTTAGAGGACATCTTTATATCAGCAGGCCAGACATATTTTTTGTCGTTCTCACAGATTTGACATGTCTGAATTTAGTTAAAACTGACTGACTCTTGCTGGGGGATTTTTCATGCATTCCCACAGTCTTTCTCTTGCTCAGTTGTTTAATTCAGAAGACAGATTTTATTGGAGTTGTCAGGATTACACTTTGTGGTTATGTAGGTGGTAATAAAAGAAGTAAATATGCAAACAGTGTCTTCTAGGTTCACAACTGTGTCAAAGAATGATTTAAATGTCTTTACTTTCTGTCAACTTTTTTTCCCCTGTTTGTTCAAAGCCATGCTGATTTCTCACCCCTTTGCAACATTGCTTTCTGCCTGTGTGTCTTTCTCTGGTGGTTTCCTATGTATCTCTGTGATTAGAAACAGAACGTTAGCATTAACAGAGATCTTCTGACCTGACTTGGATTCCTGGTTTGAGACTTTCGATTTCCATTAACAGTTTTTATCGAATGTCTTAAAGAGTGAGAGGATGGCTCTAGTTTCAAACATCTGGTGTACCTCTAACTCTCCATGACAGTAGGTTAGGATTCTGCACTGTTTGGCCATGGGCCAAAATTTACACATTAACATTCTATACTTTCAATTGTATCGTATTGAATAAGATACAATGGTATCTTATTCTTTGACTATTTAATTCATCCATTAAAATCTGCTGAGGGCTCATTTTTGTATTGTTTTCAAAATTTATCAAATTCAATATTTACCTCATTAGAATATAAATAGTCATCCATGAGCTAAGAAAAATGCTACCAAACCTGATGATAAAAAGTCTATTAATGTTGAATTTCTGAATGAATCAAACTGAGTGTTTGTTTGTTTTTTGTTTTTTTTTTTTGTCTTTGCAACAGCTATTTCACAGCCAAACGCTTGTGATCAGACAAAGTTTGAAACCTCAACAGAATCCATGCCTCCAGGAAGCAGGGCTGGTTTTTACCAAGTTTGTAAAATCCTGAGAGCAAAAATGTCTACAAAAAGTAATCACCCTCTGTCATTAATATATATTTATTATGTTTGAATCAAAGTAAATTGAATTGAAAGTTTTAATTACAAGACATGCACAGTGGCGCAGTTGGTAGACCTGTTGCCTTGCAGCAAGAAGGTTCTGGGTTTGATTCACAGCCCCGGTCTTTCTTCATGGAGTTTGCTTGTTCTCCCTGTGCATGTGTGGGTTTTCTCCGGGTACTCCGGTTTCCTCCCACAGTCCAAAAACATGACTATCAGGTTAATTGGCCTCTCCAAATTGCCCCTAGGTGTGTGTGTGCGCATGGTTGTGTGTCTCTGTGTTGTCCTGTGACAGACTGCCGACCTGTCCAGGTGCCCCCGCCTCTCGCCCGGAACATTAGCTGGAGATTGGCATCAGCACCCCACTAAGGGACAAGGGTGTAAGAAAATGGAAGGTATTCCAGATACTGAATAAACTATGTCACTTCCTACCATTCTTTTTATCCCCTACAAAAGAATGGTTAATAGAAATGAATGGGAAAGGACACTAAGAAAGTAGATTACATATATGATTCTATATTAAAGCCAACTCAATCACTGAGTTGGTGATCAATGAACCAGCTATTGCAGGGGTGTCCAAAGTCGGTCCTCGAGGGCCGGCATCCTGCACTTTTTAGTTCTCTCTCTGGTGGTAACAACCTTTTCAGCATGTCAATGTTCCTCTTAGGCCTCTAATGAGCCATCATTGGAATTGGATCCAGGTGTGTTAAACCAGGAAGAGAACTAAAACATGCAGGATGCCGGCCCTCGAGGACCGACTTTGGGCATCCCTGAGCTATTGTAATCAGAACATACATTGGGTTTGAATGAAATAAGCAGTAGGAAATTTGTGCTCACCTTGGAGACGTAAAAGACAGGTTGCAGATTTGGTTACAGTAGAACTGTTCAATATGAATACAGTAAAAAAACAAAAAAACAAAAACGTGTCAATCCTGGGTTTTAAGGAAACTAGAAGAAACTGACCAAGTGGTCAACTTGTCAGGAGGTGAGTAATTAAAGCAAGGGAAGACGACTAAGAAAATACTTGACACAAAAGAACTGAAACTGGCAATGTAGCTGATTGTGAACCCAAAAAAATTACAATTCATGAAAAGAAAATCCAGGCATATTGCATATACTGGCAAAAGTTACAACATTAGCCACAGCTACAGTAAAGATATGTAGTACTGCTGTAAAACACGTCTTTATGTTAGTCAGCTGAGTCTAAAACTGTATTTACTGCAGTTAAAGGACCATTTAATGAATCATTCATACATCAAGAAACACGTCCAGGCTGCACATTAACAATCCGCAGATTGTAACCTATGTTTGGTCAAAAAGTCACATCTGACCTAAAACAACTTTTTATGTGTATTTCAGCCAGAAGACAGATGTACCAGTCAGTGTGGCGACTGAAGAGATGGATAACTTAGTAGCATCTGGGCCTGTGACAGTAAAAGAGGGATTTAGTGTTTGCTCCCCCAAGGCAGAGGGAAGCTGTGTGTCCATTAAACACTTTATTACAGAGCCAGCAGCCTCATGTTAACTCACTTAGCCCAGTGTGCAGGAACCACTGCTCAGTACTTTGACTGTCTGTCAGATTACCTGCCAAGCACTACACCATGCTGAATACAAGCGCTATGCCTTACACAGGCTGTTCAGCTTGCTCCGTCTTATTGAATTCTTTTTCGTCATAATCCTTAAAGCTGTCTGCACTCAGTTGTGCAGGACAAAAACAAATGTTGAACACTGGGTATTTTTCTGTAGTAGAACATAAAATACATGCAACTTTGTGTGCTTAACATTGTCTTGTAAAATCAATCCTATTTGTAATAAACTTCTTGTGTCAGTGGAAAGCATTTTTAATAACAACATCATAATTGGAACTTTTAAATACTCCGATTCATCTTATACTTGAACTTTAGGAGTAATTTTCTTTTTTTTAACCAAAAAAAAAAGAAAATTTTTTTGGTTAAAAAAAAACTCGTTTCCAACGAGCCTGTTTCCAAGGCTCGTTGGAAACAGAAGATATTGCTATGTGTACCCACCGTTCATCTGACTTGAGTGAATGCTGCAAGTCAATGACTCGATGCAATCTGATGGGTTTCCTTAGCCAGCAAACTTTTCAAACCAATTTCAGGGATTAACAAAGTTTAAGATACTGTTTGACAACTAGGATTAATTAGAATAAATTTGTGACTGAACTGAACTTAAATGATTTGTTTTTGTAAAGTGTCTTGAGATTACGTGTTTTGAATTTGTGGCATATAAATGAACAAAACTGAATACAATTGAATTTGGTGATTTTGGAATGGAGCCAGCTTTTCTGCACACATATCGGAGCAAACTCCTCCTAGATCTTTCCAATCAGAGGCTTCAATTTTGGTCAGCATAGTCTTTCAGCATTGAAGATCAAAAGTTATCAAAAGCTTTTTGCTGTGCTAAAGAATGCAGACATATTTTGCTATGTGCATATGTTTGTCTCTAAACTGCACATCCACGATCCCATTGGCTCTGCACTGGATGTGAATTATCTTATTAGGATCTCATTAGGATCATGTTGAACATTGAATCAATGGTGCCCCCTAGAATATTGGAAACAGCTAAATCTCCCTGATGCATTATCAGATCCATACTAAATATTGTGAGTTTCCTTGTTGACAACTGTTTTAACACATTGGTTAGTAAATTGAGGAGATCACTTTAGCCCCACTCACTGAGAACAAGGTCACAGTTTTCTGTGGTGAGTGAACTTTCCAACCTTCTGTCATAGTAAATCATTCCAACTGACATTTTCAAAATACTAAAAAAGTCTTAATTTATCCTTCACCACCAAACAAGAAGTAGGTAGAGCTTCACCTAAGGTTGAATTTCTACCAAACTTGGAATGCTTTGACCAGAGCCGACATACCTCTGACTCAAAGTAATACCGAAGCTCACTCTTTGCTCTGCCTTGTGGCGACAAGCACAAATGATAATAAGGCTCGTTGGAAACATTGAGGAATGTCCATGGTTGTGATACACTCCAAAGCGACACTGATCTGTGAGAATCCTCAAAGACTATAATAATTTTTATTATTTATTGGATTATTGTGTTTTTAACCCTCAAAATAAACTATCCTGTTACTTGAGATCCCCTTTTTTGTGTATTGTTTATGGTTATTGAAGCTGCATGATCTTCATTACCATCCAGTTACCAAAAGCAGACATGTAAACATTTAGAGGCCCCCCAAAAAAAGGAAAAATATTAGCCACTGACGTGGTTCCTGTGATAATATGTAACTCCAGCCAGAATCTGTTTTACAGCTTATTTTTTGTCCAACATGTGGATAGATCCTGTCTTTTAAAGCATGTTGTGGGTTTGTGAGCCATCCTTACTGTCAGTGTGGGCTGACGTGCTAGATACACTGAATATGGAATCTGCTTGTCTGCAGTGCGCTGAGGCTGTCTTTGACAGTGTAGCGCTGTCTGTGTCACACTCTAACAGACAGCCAAATAACCCCTTGGCAGTGTAAACAAAGAGAGATTACACCCTGGTGAGTGGAGGGAGTCTGCTTATGTGCTCCCACCATTGAGGGGATAAACTGACGATGGGTGGTTGCAGCAGAAAGTGAGAGAGATAAAGCGGAAAAATTGAGAGAAAGGCGGTGATGAGGGTAGACTGAGCATCAAAAATGGAGGACAATAGTTCAGACATACACACTGCACCAGTGGGTCTCATTGAGTCATTTTGAGGGATGATCAGGGCTTGCACAATGAAAGTTATAGGAATATGGTGAATATTTATTTGATTGTGTCATAAATAACCAGTTAAGAATTCTAAGAATGTGACTTGATTTATTACAATGTAATATCTCATGCATAATATATAATATATGTTTTTATATACTGTCATGTTTGGCATTGTAGCAATTATAATAATACATTTGAATGAAAGACAGGGTTTTCCCCAGTGTATTATTAGCCTGGTGGGCCGCCAGACTTCACCTGCCCACCCTTCCTCCCTCACCAGGCTAAGCGTTGCTTGTGGAGCCAACCTGTAACACACTAACCAGCACTATAGGGCCAGGCTGACAGCAGCAATTAGAAAACCTTGTCTCATGAAGCCCAGGCAACCAAAACAAACAGCCATTTATTAAAAACTCAACAGTAACAACATGAAAATGCCTGGTCCCTACCTGCGCCACGTTCATTATATTTCACTGTCTGTCTTTCTCATGCAGCAGAGAGAGGTGCAGTACTGTGGTGCTAGCTCGTCATGGAGGGCCAGTCCAGTGAATTTGATTTTGGGGCCCCTCTTCCTGCTCAGAAGATCAGAACCAATAACAGTGATTCAATACAGATTAATTGTTATTAATTGTGACTAGAATGACATAATGTTTTAGATCCACTGACTGATTGGTTAATTGGGATTTAACAAAAGTGCAAAAAATGTATCTATTTTAACGATCTGTTTGTGTGTGTTGCTTTAAGACTCTATAGTTATGTGTTTAAGTATTGTCAACAATGTCTTCCAGTAATATATAATTATCCAGTAACATTTTTTACATTTCCTGTCAATTTAACATCTTTCAATACAAAACCACGGCGGGCCATTGGTGGACCGCCCTGGTGCTCAGACCACCAACTGAAGGTGGCAAGCTACTGGTTAGTAGCCACAGCTGCCCTGGGCAGTCTGACAGAGGCGAGGTTTCCATGCACCGGGGTCACCAGCAGTTAAGCCAGGTAAAGTGTTTTGCCCAAGGACACAACAATACAGGTGGGCAGATCAGGAATTAAACTGGCAACCCATCAATTACGCAACAAATTCCTACCACATCACCAACAATCGTCCCAGTCATTTGAAAATAATAATAATAATAATAATAATAATAATAATAATAATAATAATAATTCTGTTATTTTTTTTATTTTTATGAAAATATCTGTACATTATATTTTTGTTGTTTGGTAGAGCTCTGCATATTGCTATATGAGAAACAAGCAACCTGCTATCCAGGATGATCATAAGTAATTTTGGACTAAGGAATATGCTACCCAGAATCATTCTGTGTTGCATATTATTACTATAATGGTAGCAATTGCCACAAAAATGTCTCATTTTAGGCCAAATGAGGATAGAACCTGACGGTGAAACTCCAGAGCTTTGCATTCAATAATATATTGTAAATGGATGGTATTGATAGTTTTCACCCCTCCCCTATGTGTGGGAACATTAAGAAATAAGAAACTAACCTAAATTAATGAAACATTGCTTAATCTACACAGGCTGGACTGCACAGTGTCGCAGTTGGTAGACCTGTTGCCTTGCAGCAAAAAGGTTCTGGGTTCAATTCCCAGCCTGGGTCTTTCTGCATGGAGTTTGCTTGTTCTCCCTGTGCATGTGTGACTTCTCTCCGGGTACTCCGGCTTCCTCCCACAGTCCAAAAACATGACTGTCAGGTTAATTGGCCTCTCTAAAATTCTCTCTAAATTCTCCATAGGTGAAAAGGTGAATCCAGAGGGACACACAACCATGCACGCAGGTGCATGGTTGTGTGTCCTGTCTGTCTCTGTGTTGCCCTGTGACAGACTGGCGACCTGTCCAGGGTGACCCCGCCTCTCGCCCGGAACGTTAGTTGGAGATAGGCACCAGCAACCCTCCTGACCCCACTCGGGACAAGGGTGTACAGAAAATGGATGGATGTTTAATCTGATCTACTAACTATATTTCTAGATTAGTCATAATTTCTCCTTCTATATCTTCCTTCTGTATCATGACTCCAGCTTATTTTTTTTAATAATAATTAACATTTTTCACAACCAGCCGTGACAATAGAAATGGGAATCGTGCAACAGCCAACATACTAGCAGAACATTACTTACATGTTGACCCTGCCATCCTGTTCCTATCAGAAGCTTTCTGTATCAACAGAAAGTAGTTGCTCTACATCTCCCCTTGTCAGAGGCTATCAGTGTCAACACCCCCCATCTCAGTTAATAGCTCTGTCAGCTCAGTGACATCGCTGTGTTCAACCACATCATGACACTGGACGTCAGAGCTGTCGCCCATTAGTGAACATGGTTTGCTTTCGATGTCAGCAACCGTGACATGCCCGACTCGTTCCCTCGCACACCGACATGATATCATATTAATCAAGAGGTCAAGGAATTTTGCCGATGGAATTGCAGCCGTTTGAAATTTTCTTGTGAAATTTTCATATTACCTGCATTTAGCAGAGGCTCACTGAGGTCAGAAGAAGCTCTAACAAATAGAGGAAGAGTCAGCAGCAGGATGATTAATTACCGAACAATTTATATTAATGTTCATTGGAAGACCTCCACTTAGTGTGTAATTAATTCCAATTAAAGGAGTTGCTATGGTTATGTAAGGGGAAAACTAACAATGTAATCAAGCTAATTAAAGAGGGGTGGTCTGGAACCCTGCAGTTATCACGAACCGCTGATGCCTGAAAAGCGAGGTTGATCTGTGTACTTATGCACAAAAACATGATGTAAAACAGCTTCCTCAGCAAACACAATATAGCAGCAACTTTTCCTTTTTGTTGTGAGTTTATGAAATAACACAGAACAGATGAAGCAAACTTAATGGATTCTCAGGTGCAATGACTTTGTACATGATGTTAGACACAAACTTTAAAAAGTAGTGAATTGATTACATATTTTTTGTGCCTCTGGTAAGGCACAGACAGACTCACCAGTGGATGGGAATGTTTGCTGCATCAGAACAGATTTCGCAAATGTGTTTCCATCATGCCTTTAGTGCATTGTCTTTTTTCAGAAAAGCCAAAGTGAGTGAGTGTAAGCCTTTTTCTAGATAGTAATTTAATAAAACTTCAAAAATGCCCTGAAATTAACACTTACAAGGTCGGACTACGTAGAGTTGTATGAGAAATGCATTTCCGCTAGATTATTCTTCCGCTACAAAATGTTAAAGATCAGCAGATTGTCTCCAGATGCAAATGTTAACACACAGAGAAAAAAAAACAAAAAAACTCTTAGATAAGACTCCATGCGCCAATCAAGCTTCAGTCGATTTACTCACTGTGACAGGCCAGTGTCTGTCAAATGCCACCACTGTCGCATTGCTGTCACCTGATGTCTGGTGGTGTTAAGTGTCACACAGCAGCTTTGACTTGTCACACTCCATCTGCAGCCTGTTACTCCACCATGGCCCACTTTCAATCAAGCCCGTCAGTCAAAGTTTGCCCACCACCAAGCTGTCTTTTGTTTTTCCCCGTTCATCAACCACCAATTTAATTTGTCCATGATTCATCTTTTACCGGAGTCTTCTCAGGGGACCTTCTTCAAAACAGCCTCACGCTAACACTGAGGCAACGTGATGGTTTGCTACCAGGTAGATCCTAGTGCTTGCTGACATCTCATGACTGACATTGCTCAGTTGTGACATGTCCCAATAAACCTTGATCTCATTGATGGAATGATGAAAATGGATAGGAGGAAAACTCAACATCATTCTTTTTTTTCCTCTAGCTTTTGCTCTCTCCTAGTGTCTCATTTTTAATATAACTTTGCATGTCAAAACGTCAATTCACCACCAAGGGGATGTGACAAGCTCCAGGGCCTGGGGGAGAGGGCTCTGAATTGAGGGTCCTGGTGCAAATTGATTGTGATTTTACTCCAAATCAGTCAAAGTGTTTAGCTTTAATGTGAGCTGATCAGACAGCCACTTGGAGCCCGACAGAATGTGGAGAGAGAGACCATGACTGGGTTGTTAGTCCTGTCATTCTCCTATCAATCAATAGTGGTCAGACATACAGAAATTTATATTTCTATTTATTTTATGTTCAGAAATACATTCATAGTAGAAAAAAATATCCAAAATCTGCTGCTACACTGTAAAAAAATAGGAGTGGTTGCCAGAACTTTACTGAATAAATACGGTAAAACACAGGACTAGGATGTGGATCAAGAAAAATCCTGTTTCAGAACTTTAATCGTAAACAGTTGGTTTACGATTGGCCATCCCAGGAAGGCAGTGGTAAAACACATTCCATTGCAACATTTTGCTTGCCTTAATCAAAGTATAAATTTATTAAGCTAAGATGCTGGGTGTTGTGGGTTTTGCTTTAACATCTTCTCCATGTACAAACGTTTCTTTACCTCTGTTTATGATTCAACTATGCCTATGTTTCTGATTGGGGTCCTGATCAACACGTCCCCCTCCTGTTCCTTATCACTGACATTCTGTCAGGAGTTTTACATCAGTTATACAAAAACACTGCAAGGTCACAACAGTGACATGCCAACCAGTCTGTCTCAAATATATAAAAATTTATATATATATATATATATATATATATATATATATATATATATATATATATATATATATATATATATATATAAGGTGAGCAGCTCAGGAAGAACTGGCAACAATTATTATTCCGGTAACTATTGTTCTATTCACAGCTACATTTAATACAATTTGGTAACATTTACAAATCAAAAAGTTCCCCAAATAGAAGTTTGTTTTTTTTTTGTTTGTTTTTTTTAAAAAACGTGTGTACCTAATGTGAAACAAAACAAGAAGGTAAAAATATGAACATAGAGTTCCTTTACTGCAGCTACTGAAGTTTGAAACATAGAAATGGCATTGATTTTGATACATCAAAATCAATGCCATTTGATTTTGTGGTGAGCAATATACATCAGTGATACATATCCATATATAAAAACATCATTTTCAGAGTACTCAATCCTTAATCATTTGGACCTGGGAGTGAGATGAAGTCTTCATCAGCAGGTGGCAAAATAACACTCATTTCCTCGTCTCAACACTTGCAGCAATGCACCAATTAACAGAATGACAGTCAGTCATTTTTATATGATTGTATGTCAAGGAAACATCCCTAATTTTGTTGTGAGAAAATTGTCTGAAAATGAACACTTTCATTGGTGCCTTCGGTTTGTGCAAAGAAGCTGAAATTTCCCAATTCTGACTCAGAAAAAAAATTATTTCCTCACCAGATCTTGATTTTACAATCCAACATAGCTACCAAGAGTGCAAAGAAATAGCTTTGATAAGAAACACTTTGTTTATGCTTTTGTATCTCATTAAGCTCACATCGTACTGTACAACGTCTGTTACCCAACATGTTGCCACAGTGTTTGAAAGTGCAGAATGCTGAGAAACAGCTTCGTCACTGAGCATAATAACTAGAAAATCCAGCTGATTCTGTAACTTGTAAGTGGCACACAGTTAAGTTTGGTGTCCCACCATTCCAAGACCACTGGAGGATAGGCAGAGTTGAGGTTAACATATCTTAAGTTCCATATCAGTTTTTCCAACAGGACGTTGCAGGTACCAGAGGCTGGCTCATTGACCAGGCACTTACTGTGTCGGATTGATGCAGCAAACCAACTTTAACTGAACCTCAGACAGAATCTGTGAAGTGTTGTCAAGAGCAAGATGAAGATAACCACACCTAGCAAATGACCTGAAGGCTGCTGGGCTTCCATTTCACCCCAGCTGGACCACACAGGCTCATCTCCTCCATTCCACTCTGCATTGATGCAGTAAGTCATACCCCCAATAAGTACTGAGTCCATTGAAATGAAAATACTTTTCAGAGCCTGACACTTTTATTTAAAATATCATTTTGTAATTGTGATATTGTAATTGTCTGCGGTGCTTGATTTTAGAATTTTATTATCTCTCAGACAGTTTTCATTAAGTCTGCCACCATGCTAAGCCCTAGTCCTCATCTGCATTTTAGTCCTTTCAATTTGCAAAACTTCATAATCATTAAACAAATCAACAAACACCTCATAGCAGCTGTCGAACAGGATGAAGTGACAACTTGGTTTTGCATTCAGAAGGACTTGGTCACTTTGCAATTAAAGAGTTGACCAACTCGAATTTAAAAGCTTCTGTCCAACATCTGAAGACTGGCCGAAACTGGGTCACGCAACAGAACAGTGTAGGGCTGTTGTAAACGAATATTTTAGTAATCGAGTAATCTATCGATTATTTTTACGATTAATCGAGTAATCGGATAAAAAAAATTAATAAAATGAAATAT
>NW_015116173.1:17141-43458 GCF_001443285.1 Poecilia latipinna
AGAACAGTGATCCCACAGATAGCAGCCAAACTACAAGAGAGGCTGAAACAAAACCAAGAAAAAAATAAAAGAGAGAGAAAAGCATTGAGTCTTACAGTTAGGTGTGCTTTTTTCATGACTGTGCTGTTTCATTCAGAGTAAATCTAGTTACTTAATGAGATGCTATATGTAAACCTAATGCTATCTTATCTAACAATGCTTTGCTTTACTGTGCAGTGTTTGCTTTTTGAGCCTCTAAAACTCGGCTTTCACTCCAGAAGTTGTTGTCTAACAAAGCTTAAGTGGGCTTTTAAGCACTCAGTTAATCTCCCTGTGCTGATGACTGCTCATTTGAAAGAACTTGATGGCCTTGATCTCTGTGAGTGGATGGGAAGTGACAGCATCAAAGCCATGAACAGAGCCAGTCAAACTTCACAGCTCCTCCTGTCAGAAAGAAAATCCCACTTGGAGGGTGGGAGGCAAAGAAAGGGAGAGGGAGAAAAGGAGAGCGAAAGATGGAGATAAAGGAGAAGTTTGGAAGAACTCCACTCAGTTCAGGCCAATGCTGTGCCATTACCATGGATCACGTCTTGTAATTTGTCAACACGAAGTAGAAAAATGCATCTTGCATTGCAATCACGCCACATCACATATACACGCAGAAATATGATCACATAATATGTTGTTCCTGATTCCAGCATGAGCCCTGTTGTCATTTTATGGACTTTAAAAGGCTGGAGAGAGGATCAGAGACCTGTTTCCCATGAGGTCAGCGTTTTCCTGCATTGCCAGAGTGGCGTTTTAAGGTACCTTGTAATGTGTACGGAGACAGGACCTAATAGACTGATACACAGGTTTTGACATGCTATTTGAGCGTGCAGGCCTGCTGTAATTGGCCACGTCATCATGCATTAAATGAACAATATATAGAGTAGTGCCCTGAGACGAATGTCTTGGCTGGATCCGTCAGCCATCAGTGCAAAGTGCATGTGACAGGCAGCTCTGAGGGGGAGGAAGAGGGTGGTCAGGAGAGGTGGGGGAAAATACTTTAAAAAAGTATTACTGTGACGGACACTGCTCTCACTCTATGAACCTATCCAGCTATCAGGGGCAGATTTACACAGTTACCTGGATACCAGCCTGAACCAAAGAGCCAATCCACAACTTGAGTCAGTTCAATCTCTACAGGTCTTTTTCTCCCCTGTTTACCACAGTCAGTCATGTGCAAGTTCTCATTTTAGAATTAGTCCTAAGTTGATCACACAGTTTAAGACTAGAACAAAATTAAATCTCAAACTAATTTCCTTTCATTTTTCATCTTTTTCTAAGGATTTTAACTGGCACTAGTGGCCTTTATTAAACACAGAACAACTGTGTTGAGGACCACAGTCACATGGTACACACTCTACCACCATGTACCCCGTTCTTTATCTCCATGATATTCCTCTGCAACAAAGTGTTTTAAAGTTTAAAGTTTTTAAATTTCCAAAGTAGTACTACCCATCGATTATTTTTTTTAAATCAGATTAATCGCACTCTAGCCTTGTAATTAATCACAATTAATCACCATTCTTAACTCTGTAAGCATTTCTTTGAAAATGCACATTCAAAAAAAAAAAAAAAATGCTTTTCTCAAACCAAACATCTCAGTTTTCCAGGTTTTCAAATTCAAGAAATGTGAAAACTTGTAAGTTTAGAAATGTTAATTCTAAAATGATTTTGCTTGAATGGAAATATAGTACCTTGACTTCCATCACTATATATATATATATATTTTTTTTTTTCTTAAGAATTGTTTCGGCACTAGTGGATTTTATTTGACAGAAAAGGCGAAAAGACATGAGGAAGAGATTTGAATTCTGAACGGTCCCATCATGGTGTGTTCTGTCTGTGGGGTGCTTGCTCTAATCAGGGTGTGTTTTTTAAAGCAAAATTTGCCGCTGAACACATCAGTATCAGCGGTGTGTCTAACCAGGTGGTCACCAGCCCAGTTACACCACAGTTGACTATTCTCACTATTTCTTTTCACTTGTTACACATCAGACTTCGAGCCCAATTCAGAGTCCTGTCATACAGAAACACTCTGATGACTCTGCAGTCATTGGATGTATCACAGACGCACAAGAAGCTGAGGACAAAGATCAGCTGGATGCTTTTTGTGGCATGGTATGGAACCAGTCACGCAGATTTGAAAGGAAACAGGAGTAAATGAGCTCTTTTCCATCATAGGACAGGAAGTGGAAGTGTTTGAGGAATATAAATACCTGTTTAGACCCAGGTTGATTGTGTCCTCTACCAACCTTTTTGTCTGGTAAGCAAATTACTGGGAACTCTGCAAGAGGGCTGTGATTTTCTTTAGAGGCTTCAACATCAGTTCCTGAAATGTCTTTATGACCTGCAGATGGCAGGGAAAATCTGAAGCACCATCTGAAATATTAATATAGACAAAAAAAATAAAAAATAAAAATCTGATCAGTGTATCTGACACCTTGTAAAACCTGTGGCATGTAGACTTTAACAAATATAGAGTCAAAGTAACAAGGTGTGTAATGTGAGTTTATGTTATGAAAAATGTTAGAAACTTCTTTTTACCAATTATAATCACTAAAATCTGTAAGATTTCTACTTCACAAATCAACTTTAATTCAATCCCACTTAGAATAAAAGTGGGATTGTCCGACTTTTAGGAACCAAAATGCAATGTTGGTTGCATTTTGTGGTTATCAAAGTTCAAATAATTAAAACAATCTTACCTTACCGTGTCACACCTTTCAAAGTGTGTGCAGGGAAATAAATTAAGCTTTGTGACCTTGGCCTTTTTCAAAAAAGTGATCATAGATACAACAAAATGACATACAATTAAATATTATTCATAGAAATAATAGATAATACAAAAAAAACAAAAAACAAGTGCATCCATGCTCATTCAAATGTGTGTGTGTGCGTGTGTGTGTGCGTGTGTGTGTGTGTGTGTGTGCAGGAGTGTGTTAGTGTGATGGAAACACTGGCTCCTCTAATCTTTAAATTACCTCTGAAAAAGAGAGTGCTGACCTTTACACAGAAGTTATATAAAGTTCAATTTAACAAGCTTCTCCCCTTTATGATTTATTAACCTGAAATGTGAAGTGGAGCCCACTGCTTTACTTATCTTCTTGGAGTGCTGAAAAAAAGGAAACTAGTGAGGTATCACCAACATATTCACTCCCTGTACTCTGATTTACCTAAATAAAAACCAATGTAACCTTCTTTGGTTTGATTTAGTCTCAGAATAGATCCTGTGTAATTTCAGAAAAACTAAAATCCTCTGAGGTATCGGAGGGTTTGAGTGACTTTGAACTTTAGAATTTTCTGGTAACAAAATAAATAAAGTAGCAATTAAATATATATGCTTTTCATCATCAGAAATAAAGAGACCTTCCACTAAATTTTGTAAATAGTTATTGAAAGTTTTGTTATTTTCGAATGTTCCAGACTTAATTGTTTGTGATGATGTTTTCAAGTTAGTGTCAGCTGAAATAATTTGTCTTTTAAAATATAATTTATGACCCAAAACCTGCTAAAAGTTGACCTTCCACCTGAACTGACCAACTGGGGATGGAGGGGCTTGACGAGAGAAGCAGATAAATGGGCTGCAGCAATTTTGGAGAACCTGCAGAGATCCACTGCTTAGTTTGAAGAAACTGTAAACATTCCTTCTATTAGCTTCACAAATCTGATCTTTAGAAGACTGACATGAACAAAGCCATGAGAAGATATTTTAAATGTGCACAAATGCTGTATGTTGTCATATAAAATCCTAATAAAAAAGACTGAAGTGACAAACTGTGGAGTTCAAGTTTAAGAGTCTCTAGATACTTGAAAGGCACTTTACGTTTCAGTTCATATCTCACTCTTTGGTCTTTTGTTTTCATTGGTATCTGACGCTGCTTCATTTTCTCGCTTTTCTGGCTCTTTTGCTCAGGGAAAGGAACGCCTATCACTCTTCTCCCCAAGTTCAAAAGAGGAGGTTTATTTTCCTTCAGCGCGGAGATAGGAGGAGCACATGTAGAATCCGGTTAGAGGGATCCAGTCAGACCTAAAAGACAAGAGGTAAACAATTGAGATGAGAGGCCGAACGACGGAGCAAGAGAGACAAAGATGGAGGAATAAGGCAGGATGAGAAGGGAGGAGGGTGGATGTTCAGAGAGCAGCCAGGCTCTGTGTTTGAAGCAGGAAGCTGGCGAGACAACAGAGGCAGCATTATTCCTCAGACAAAGAGTGAAGGCAACAATAGGAGTCATGCTGAGAACAGGCCCGTGGTACACCGAGCCTCACACACAGGATTAAAGCAAGCACACGCTTAAAGATCCACCTCGTAAAAGGAACAGGAGGGAATGTGTCTGACTCACAGACACCAACAGAGAAAACACCAAATGCTGCTTGGTTCCAAAATTTTTATTTTTTTTTTTTATTTTTTTTTTGATGAAGATATTTAGTGAAAACCTTCGGGTTCGCTTCCCTTCCAGACCAACTTCCTCCAATCATCTTTCTTATTTCTGAAAGATTATCCCACCGTTACAACACATGAACTGGGAGTTGAGCAGTGGGGAACTTTTGTTCTCAATCATCTGTTTTGTCATTGGGAGGCGATTTTATTAATATATATATATTTACTTTTGCTTCCCTCCTCGGCCCCCTCTGTATGTCTGGGCTCTGGAATCTCTTCCCCAGCCCTCCACATCCAACGGCGTCGGGGTACATTTACAAAGAGGAGACGTTTGCATATCAAACAGCTGCGATGCAGGTCTCACATCATCTTTCATTGATTTACAGGGAGATGCATGTTGCAGTGACAGGGCGCAGTGAGTGTCCCCTTTACCTCCATCTGCCCTCTGTGGGCATATCTTAAACCATCAGCTGAAAACTGAATGACACGACGGTGCTTATTTGGCACCATGTTCTGTTTGTGCAGTAGAGATTGTGTGTGAACACACACAAACACACATATGACAATGCTGCTGGTCAGCCGTGTTCCTGACATGGTGCAGGGTGACTGGTAATAAGGGTATTTGTCACGCAGCATCTCCCCATGACAGCATGGTGTGACTGGGTTCCACACAACCATCCTACAAATATGAACTTATCATTTAATTACACGTTGAGGGAGGGGCTAGGCAGGGACGGGCTGATTGCCTTGTCAAGATGCATGCTGGTTAAGAGAAGAGAGATCTTGGTGATGACCTCGGCGTCCTGACAAATTTAAACCGCACATCTGGAATCATCTTCCTCTCATCAGCTTCATGTTTTTTCCAGAAACATTTTTGTTTAGTTTTCTTTAGTTGTAGTCCGTGTTTGTACACTAGTAGAAGGTTCTGTCCAGCATTCTGAAAAACTATTTATTATTTAGTTGAATTTTGTCCAAAACCATAAAATACTGGAGCACACACGGTATCAGGAAAAGATGTGGATTCCTTTTCATCTCCTGTGCATAACCCAACAGTTCCTGGAGAAACGGGTTCTTTCAGTACAACGTCCAACCTGGTATGAGCTGAGCCTTCACAAATGGAGACATGATGTTTTGAAGAGCACAATCCACCGCGTACTTCTTCTCACTTTCAACTTTGAGTTTCATCTAGAAGTATTAAAGTCTGTGAATACTTGGATATATATTTTTTTACTTCCTTTTTTCCCCTTTCGTTTATACAATTATCCAGTAGCACTGCCTTGCAGCAAGAAGGTCTTGGGTTTGAATCCCAGCCTGAGATTCTTCTGCATGGAGTTTTCAGGATGTTTTTGTGAATGTTTGGGTTCTTTCTGAGTCCGGCTTCCTCCCACTGTCCAGAAACTTGACCGTTAGGTTAACTAGCGCCTCTAAATCGCCCTTGGTGTGTTTGTGCATGGTTGTTTGTGTTGCTCTGTGATCGACTGGTGATCTGTCGATGCTTTATCCCATCTTCTTACAATGGCCGCGGCTAAAGACGACAGATGTAACTTATGGGAACATTATATCAGTTCTAAAGGAATGGACACCTTAACTATGTTACCGGTCAATACTCCTTGGACATGCCCTCAACGACCACTTTATTAGGTACACTTTGAGCACCTTGGAACTCAGTTGGATCATATCTTTTGCCTTCAGATTTGTCTAAGTTCTTGACATAGATTCAGTTAGGTGTTTGGAACATTCCTCAGAGGTTGATTTTATTCATTTTTTGGTCTATTTTGCCTTGATAGCATCACACAGTTTATGGACAATTGTGAGCTGCACATCCATGTTATTAATCTCCTGTTCCACCACATCCCAACTCTGCTCTTCTCGATTGAGATCAGATGACAGAGGAGGCCATTGAGGACCAAAGAACTCATCGTCATGTCAGATTATCCTGCTGGAAGTGACCATCAAAAGCTGGGAATGGATTCGTGAAGGCTGGTGTTTAAAAGTTGCTCAAAGACCCAAAGTTTGTCAAAAGACATTTCCTACAGTATCACACCATGGCCACTTTGGCATGGCGACTGTTGGCGCAAAGCATGATGGAATCTATTATTTCAAGTTGTTTCTCCCAAATTCTAATCTGAATGTTGAAGTTTAAATCTAGACCTGCTGGACCAGACAATGTTCTCCCAATCTCTAATTGTCATAATTTGGTGAAGGTTTAATGTGTTGTTGAGATTACAAATGAAATTTCACATACCATGTTTGTAACTAGTGATTCTTGAAGCCTCCAGTGTTTTTTTGTCATCTCAAACCAGCCTGCCCATTCTTCTTTTATAACAACCAGATATTTCCAGTCAGAGCTGCCTCTCCAAATTCTCAGTTTTAGACTGTTTTCTGTAATCTCATGGGCCACTTACCAAGTATTTTGTAAGACAAACTCACTATTGCTGCCAACACAAAGAAATAAAGTCCTTTGAAAATGGGAACTTTTTTCAAGACCAACAAAAGAAAATTGAGTAAATATAAGACCATTTCAAATTTCACATTGTGGACTTGATTCCTTGTCAGACATTTCACAAACACAGCATAACCCCACTGGCAATACTGTTTTTTTTCTGTCATTATTATTTCCAATAATCAAATCTCTTTTTTTCCCCAACCTACCATGACTGTGATAAACCTTGTAAAATGCTGCACGTACCATATGCACAATTCCACGCCGGCGTTGCATTCTGATGTGACAACCGTGGAGGAGTAATTGATTACATTAATAGCTAATTGCTGGTTCATAATTGGATCTGACTCAATTAAAACCTCTGGGTGATAGTAATGAAACAGGGCGCTGCAGCTGAGTGGGTAAAGGTGCAACCGCGCCTTCCGCTGTGCCACAGGCAGAGAAAAAATAGAGGGAGAGAGGAATAGCAGGCTCTTGATACACCTGCAATGCTAAATCATAAGTGGTTCACTAGATAGAGGCCAGCCAGGGAATGCTTTGTGCTGTTTTTGCAGTTCCTCAATGCAGATTTATATCTTTTGCATTGGGAAAGGTTGTAATATTTCACTGGGTGTGCGGCGGTGGGAGTGCACACGGGAGGATTCAGAGTGGGGGCAGTGGAAATATGGTATCAGCATATATTGTAATTTCATTTTGATAAGGCTATTCTTATGGGCTGGTATGGCTCATCTTGAGCAGAGTGGAGCGACTGTTATTTTACATATTCCCCGAGCCAAGGGACACTGAAGTGCCATCATTAGCAGGGCTGCGCTAAAAGTGGATAGGATCTGTAAATTAGGACAGGTGCTCCGGCTAGCATTGCTAACACAACACGCTGGAAGGCCGCGATAACATGAGCAGTCAGTTTATGTCCTAGAATGCAGATTGGAGGTGCGGTGATGTTTGTCTCTGTAGGTGTGTTGGTTGAGTCTGTATGCAAATAAGCACATATTAGTATTCCTACTCAAGAATGCGTCACGTTTCCTATTCTTTGTGTGTGTGATTGTGTGTCCGAGCGTTTTGGTGTATTGCTGGTTTTTTTTTTTGTTTGTTTGTTTTTTTTTGTATCTTTGGCTCTGTCTGTGTGGTCATGTATGTGGTTGTGTGTATGTGGGGTATGCTCCATTCTGCCGCCACCACGTCAGAATTTCCACTCAAACCCGGCTGATCGGGTCGAGGCTCGTCAGCCTGTCACAGAGGCGGGCGTTTCATTAGGGCTGCTGCTCTGTGTCCGTCCGCCCCGCCGAGCACAAGAGCTCAAACACATGCACAAATTAAATCGACATCCAAACTCGCTCCCATACACAAAGTAATTTAAATGATATTCATTAGAGCGATGACAAGTCCTGATGAGCCTTTCAGTACTACAGGAAGGCATGAGGGGAGAAACTGAGAGACAGAGAGAAGAGATGGAGGACTCTCCCTCCCCCCGTCAGCTATGCCAACTTTGTTTTACAGAGAGGGAAATCGCCCATCAGCACATCTAAAAAAAAACTTTGGAATATACAGGAATGTAAGCAACTTTCTTGCACATCTTCTAAAAAAATATCAAGGGTTGCGCATGGTCGAGCTGAACTGCCGAAATCAGTTCTCATTAGCTGTGTTTCCATTAACCATAGAATTGCACAAACTGAAATTCTGAAAATAAATGTTCTTAATGAAAACAGACCAATTTAAAAAGAAAACTCACATTCTTTGATAGAAACTTTTATGGAACGGGATGAGGTGGTTTTTCAGCTGTATCGAAATAGACCTATTCCACAAAACTGCAATGGAAACACTTTTTTGATATGGTTGTTGTTTGATCAATAGTCGGATGTTACTACTGGCGGAAACGAAGAAGATGGCAGGAAGTAGTTGGAGGATGATGGGTTTTTTTGTTGTTGTTTTTACAGACATTGTGGTTCCACCAGAACTCTCACAGCATCACAGTTCATAAAAAGCTGCGTGTCATTCCAACATGTTGAATCCATAACTCTTCTGTAAAATCCCTGACTACAATTTCCCCAAAGCGCTGCATATGTAGTCACTCCCAAGTAGTCGCTCCAACACCTTAATAAGAAGCTGCGGTCTCTTCTGATTGGCTGATGATGAGTGCTAGAACCATGGCTGAATTATCAATATATCTCATGTAACTGCTTATATCCTTTGCTGTCATGTTTTTTAATGACTTGTAACAAGATTATTCAGATATGATTTTAATTTCATTTCTAATGGAAACATCTCACTTACAAAATTGATGCTAAGGGTTTTTTGAACCAAGATGACATCAAACAGTAGTAGCTTTTCATTCCTGATCTTGTTGGTGTTTCAAGATTTTTTTTATATAAATTAATCTATCCTCTTTTGTCAATCTTTTTTCACTAAACTCGGTCTCGTCCTTTTTTTTTTTTTTTTTTCATAGAAGTGCCTCTGGTGAATCAGTCTCCTTTTGCATGGTCCAGGGGAAAGAACCACCTTTTCAGTGGAGAAAAAAGGTTTTGTTACAGGTAAAAAAATCTGCCAGTGGAACAAGTACTATTTTTAAAAAAAAAAAAATCAATATTAACCCTTCCAGATCAAACGTATCGGCGATGATCCAGCCAAATTTGCAGTACCGTATTTCCGCCACACTTTTGCTATGTGAAAAATTCCAGCAGGCTATGTAAGGGGAGACGTTGCGCTGTCCAACCAATATCATGTTATTACGGTAATTTTGCTTCCGCCGTGGCAGGGAGTGAAATTAATCTGAAGGGCAGTCTTTTAATAGACGGTAAATAGCGAAAATAACTTGCTAGATATTGAAAGTTCCAGTTTTAATGAATAAATGGGCAAATATATTTACTCACAGGACATATAAAGAACATCTAAAGAAATTAATCCTTTACTCATTCCACCTTCCTCTTGTATTAGAGTGCATGTAAAACCCATAGAGCCATGGAAGATACAGCAGCAAAAAAATACAAAGATTTCTATCAGTCTTTTCACATAATGGATACTTTTTCAAAGGTGAAGCAGCACTTGCTCCACACTCAAAGCTGATGTTGATGTAAAGAAACATCACCACTGTTCTCCCTCATCTTCAATTACTTATTTTTATTTTAAGGCGTGAGATAATTAATGCAGGTCTCTTCTCTCAGCCTTTAATTAACCCCTTCAGGATTGAAATTATGCTTAAAACTTGCTCTTGGTGCCAAGCCTAAAATTCCCTGTCCTGCTCTTTCATATTGACAAGATTCCTTTCCTCAATTACCAACAGTTTTATATGTGTGTGTGTGTGTGTGTGTGTGTGTGTGTGTGTGTGTGTGTGTCTCTGCTTGGCTTGATTAACACAAAACTCTTTTTTTTATCTGCATGATTTTTATTTCCCCTCTCTTCTCATCAACACATGCAATAAAGAGACACACTCCTGATTTTAGATGCATGCAGCGGGAACACAACCTCAGATACTGTGGCATATGTGATGTTTCTGCTGCCATTAGAGCCCCGCAGGCCCCACTGAGGGCCGATTGCCTTTTGTTGATGCAGAGGCACACGCACACACATGCACGGACACACACACACACACACACACACACACACACACACACACACGCACACACGCACGCACACATGCCTACGCACACACACAAAACGCCTCTGATGTTGTAATCAATTTGTGTAGCCAGACATAGTCTGGACATGTGTGTTAATTAACTTTCTTGCGGGAGGAAATCATTTAAGTGTGATAATGAGTATGAAGAGAAGCGGTTAGAGGGGTGTGATCTCTGAAATATCTGCAAACAGAAAGAGAAAAAAAATCGTCGTCCTCCTGCTGGAGACTTAAAATGATCCTAAAGGGGGGAAAAAAAGCATAAATGTGATGTTCCATAATAAAAATACTTCTGAAAAGACTTAACATTATCATCAAATCAGAAGGGAAGAGAAAGGATAGATTGTTTCAATATATTTGAAGGGACAGTGTTATGTATGTTCCAGTAAAATAGTGATATTTTGTAACACAATTTACCATGTTACCTTCAGTTTTATAAAAATTATTTGTATATCAGATTTGACTTATTTTGCAATTCAACTTTGTAATCAAATGCCTGGAAATTGGGCATCTGTCTCTTTAAGAAACTCCTGCTCTTTCTGATACTCCACCTTCAGCAAGTCATCACAACATGGCTCCTCTATTATCCCTTTAACAACATTTTTACCAGTGTTGCTCTGAGAAGCATCTCCTATAATGAGCTCAGCAGATGTGCATTTCCACAGGATGTTTGCTAATAGCTGCTGGCTAGTCTGTAGGAGCTCAGTGGTGGAGTTGCTGGGACAGCTTTTATAAGCAGAAGCTTCGAAACTGCAGCTGCAAGGAGCTGCACTCGATCCTCCCAAGTGTTTTGCACAGCTGACTGGTTGCCATGGAGATGAAAAGATTTCTCAAACTTGCATGAAAGATTCAAGGCAAAAATCCAGGAAGGTTTTTGATGCGGGAGTAACATAATGCTGCCCCTTTGACAAAGTGTCTAAGTTTGTAGTGCCTTTGTGGCCAACCCCTGTTTCTTTACTACCCTTAAATAAAATCAGCTTACCTTGAGAAATAACCTAATTTGTTAATAAAGCCCTCCTGTCTGTAATCTCATCTCAGTGTAAATTGTGTTCTGCGCAGGTGACAGATGTTTGTTGCAGACGCTCAGGCTACACTCACACAGCCAGTTCTCAATTTTTTACTGAAATCTGATTTCAGTCCATACTGTTGAATGATGTGACGCTCGGACCCTCTGGTCGCTTACGAAACATAGAACTGCCTTTTGGCACAGTCGCCTAGCAACCTCTCAGCCAATAGAATCAAAGTGTTTTACTGGGTGCGTCTATTTCCTTGTAGCTCAGTGGCGGGCAACTCCTTGCCTCGAGGGCCGGTCTCCTGCAACTTTTAGATGTATCTCTACTTCAACACACCTGAGTCAAATAATGATGTTGTTAGCAGGACTCTAGAAAACTTGACTACACTTAGGAGGAGATTAAGCTATTGGATTCAAGTGTGTTGGACCAGGGAGACATCTTAGAGTTGCAGGACACCGACCCTTGAGGACCAGGATTGCCCACCCCTGTTCTAGCATGTGTCCCTCTGTGGCTACTGTCAATTGCAGCAACCTGAATAAACGTGCACAACACACTTTTCAGACCTTTCTACTGAAAACTTTCTGAAGCAATGTGAAGCAATAATTTTGTGCTATTTAGTGTTGGTCTGTCACGAACGTAATGTAGTAATTCACACAAAGGTCTATGGTTGTTCGTAATGTTAACAGTTATAATTCAATTGTGCAAAAATACCATTTCAAATACATTTTGGACAATGTGACACAATATCTGTCAAATGAACAATTAAGGCAGAGCAAAGGATATATAAAGTTGTGTTTGGTTAAATTTTTTGCATTTTGTTTTTTAGCCCAATTTGCATATGCTTTCTTTTTTTTTCTGAAGTATTATTTAAGCTCATTTTACTACATTCAGATCCAGGAAATGATCTTAAAATACTTCCACTTAACTTTTAGACAGATGACACTTTGAAAGTTCCCCAAACATGTCCAACTTTTTCTTTTTTTTTTAGTTTTTATTTTTAAGGTTTAGCCTTGAAGCGATATATCACACTCCCAGAAAACAGACACATTCCCAGGCTGCACAACCTCGACTTCTTTGGGTGCAGTAACTGGAATCTACTTTCTAATTACATGAGTGAATGAGGATTCTGTGTTTATTCATTTAAAAAATGTGTAAATACAAGCTGCCACTCAGGAAAAATGAGTTTATTTCAGCCTCTTGGTGATAATTACTAGCACGACATATGGAAGTACTTACTTGTCCTACTTGGCATCTCGGCTTACAGAAGTTTGCAGTACTGTCGTGCAACCATTCTGCTACTCTGGCAGTTTGTCTTTGCCAAAAGTGTAATTCTTAATTATATTTGCAGCTAATTGTTCTCTGTTTGCATGAGGTTGATTTGAAAAGAGATTAATGTCATACCTATTGTTATGTTAAAAAGAAACTGATCTTTTCTAGAGCAACAAAAGAATTCCATGGCACATGGATTAGAAATCAAATGGAATATTTTTAAAAGAAAGGAAAAAAGACAGCTTTTATGGATCTAAAACATAATTTTATTACTTTCTGAAAGCCTCTTGCTTGTTTATCCCCTGGAGAAACTCTCCCAGATAGATTACCAGACCTTTGATTTGTTAATATCTTGATGTGGAAAAAGTTATTCATTTGTACAACCACTCATGTCTCTGATCATGGGACTGACATATGGAAATTGTGTTTGGTTGGAGTTCTCAGACTTCCTTCTGATGACGACTGAAAGTGTGTCTTGGACCGGGAACCTGCACATCAAAGTCTCACATCAGAAGCAACTGGAAGGTAGAATTATGACATTTATCTGCTTTTTAAATGAAATATTTAAAAGATGTCTCACAAGGCTTGACTTTTATATTCTAGTGCCACTCTGAAATTTCTTGCTGTGCATAAAATAGAAGAGCGTAGATCGGGCTGTTGCTCCTTTATTTAAATACACAGGGATCCACTTTTTATATTATCCACACATGTCCGGAATTTTCCCTCAAAATAGTTTTTTTTTTGTATTTTAATAAGTTGTTTGCTGGGGTAAAATGGTGAATTTAACCACAATAGTTATATTTCAAGAGTGTTACTCATGTTCTATGAGACTTTACTTGGAATTTAAAATAGAGTAAAATCTACAACATATCTGCCATTCCAGGTGATAGTAACTGTTGACTTGAGCTAGTAAGGCAATATGTATAAGAAACATTCAGAGTTATCCTTGAAATACAAGGCTGAATATTTCAGTTGGAATCATTTTGCTTTCATTTTGTTTTGTAATGTAATTTCCACGGTGATATGTTTGTAAAAGATCCATCACTACAATTTTCAGAAGATTTGTCTTTATGTGCCAAGAATTAATCACATTTTAGATATAAAGACTTGGTCAAAACTCTTGCAAAGCTATAAAAAAACTCACTCCAAGTTTTCACAAACGTTTGGTTGCAGTTCTTGTTGCTAAGTAAAACCCAACCAGCTGTTAGTTTTTAGGGGCATGTAGGCCACCATGTAGGTTTATATTTCTTTTCTCCCTTTTTTAAAAAACTGCATGTTGTGTTTTCTTGCCTTTGACTAAAGCTTAAATTGGTTTGATGCGCTAAAACACTGAAGTGTGAAGAAAATGCAAATAATGAAAGTATGACCTTGTCCTATGACCTGTTCTCCATTGGTTGGTCCATTGGATTGTTTTTCTATTCATTGTATTGGAGGAACTGAACTGACTTTTCATGTCAGGTTTTACTAAACTTTTCTGTGATAGGACCTGAAATGAGATCACTTCCTCTTCCAGCACTCTGCAAAACAGCAGAAAAAACGTTATGACCTGAGGGCAACACTAGGGGCAGTATTGTATACAAATACTTTTTTTTACCTAAGGGAACTTAAAAATAACTTTAAATTTAGAAGTGAAAAGCATCTCGACACTTAAAGAAACCTGCAACTTACTGCAGACAGTCAACAATGTTTCGTCTCTGCAGGCAGGATCCAGGTGTGTGCTGTGTACTCTATACTATGTCTCCATGTTACACACATTGGTTTGAAGTGCCAAGTTACTTCAAACTAAAACCTCAGGACAGTTCATCACAACAGAAACTATATGCCAAGCTGTACCTGAGTGGCAGCACAAGATTGTTGTGAAATTTGCTTTTGTTCTCAATTTTTAAAGCAACAACGCTCTTCTCAGTGAATGAATACAGAACGTTGGATTTGAACAAATCTGAAGCAAAATCCAAACACACTTGAATGCTCTAACTGTAGGTTAAACTGACAATTATTTGCTTTTAAGACCCAAAACAGAGAATTAGATTAGTTCTGCCCTTCATACAGGAGAAACAAACTGATGTGTAAAGAACAGACAAAGAGCAGAATCTAGATGCAATACAATGATGTATTACATTATGATAGGTCTTAGTGCATTACATTGAAACTAACAGAAAGCCATGAAACACAGATAAGCAAATAAACTTATGTTCCAAGTAGGAATTACACTGAGAAACTATAAATGTCTACCTATGAGATGAGATGAAATTAATTGAGTTTGATTTCCTGACACTGAAATTTGAGCTCATTCTCAGTAAATGTGAAATTTCTCAACACTCCAATGGGTAGTACTGGACACTGGAGGGATTTATAACTTTAGTACCAAACTATGCTGTTTTTTTTTGCATTTCTGATGTTTTGTTAAATACATCATTTATTGTAAGAACTGCAGTGACAGTAGCTTATATTAGTGTCTTCTTTTGTGCGTCTATTAAAAATCAGATATCTCTGTGAGATTTACCTTTGTAAATACAGAGGAGATGAAAATATATATCTGTATATACAATATGTATAAAAGAAGCTGTTACTTAATTTATTCTTATTGCCAAAACTGGAAATGGCCCTTAAACACTTTCTAGGAAAATATTCTCAAGAGGTATATTAGCATATCAAGTTTTCTTATGCTAAACGGAGAAAGAAAATCTCAACCGTTAATACTAGCAATAGACTCTAAAATGTTTAGTAAATCAATGAGCAATTGCCTTGTGAGCCTTCTGTCAACAGGGAAACACTGTGTCTGTGACTGTGGTATTGTGTTCTCATATAAAGAACAGAATAGAAGGAAAGGGAACATGATTAAAAAAAGAAATCAAGAGGAACTCGGATGGACAGGGCATTCTTCCTGTGTGTGTTTGTGGAAGGAGTGTGTTTGCTTGTACCTTGGCTTTATTTGTGTTATGCTTTGTGATTCCATTGTGAGGAGTGGATCCACTGAGCTTGTATTCCCACCCTCCCACCAGTCCTGTTTTAGATGAACCCATTTGAATCGGTAGCACACCTTCTGCAAATGTGTGTAAGCAGCTTACTGTGGCGGAGTCTCTCACCGTGTCCCTCGGAGATTCTGACGGTTGCATTGTGCGAACCACAATGAAGATGTGTTACATTAGCAGACCGAACCTTCTCCCAAACTCATGTTATATCACCAGTGTTCAGTGGCAGAGCTGGCTTTAAGCAATTAAGTGTTATTGAATCTTTTAAAGCGCTTCAATGTTTCAGTTTTTCCTTCGCCTGAAAATTCCATAGAGCGCTGTGCTTCTGAATAAATATTTGGAGGTTG
The DNA here is from genome assembly GCF_001443285.1 of Poecilia latipinna. Lineage (NCBI taxonomy): Eukaryota > Metazoa > Chordata > Actinopteri > Cyprinodontiformes > Poeciliidae > Poecilia > Poecilia latipinna. The sequence goes on from NW_015116173.1 coordinate 33,201, forward strand.
TTTCCAGTTCAGGTTGAACTCTACCAGGGTTGCCTCTTGTCATTAATTCAGTTTCTTCTGTTCACAGAGTGGATCTTAAACCACAGTCATGGAGTAGGGGAGGGAGATTTTCTCTGGGAACCTCAGGATCTTTGCTTTTTGTTGATGGGGTTATTTAGTGACCATGACCTTCTGTGTGCCTAGAACAATTCACTACTGATGAATCGGTTTGATAAAGGCTGCATTCACACCAGCCCTGTTTAGCCCACATTAATCCGACTACAGTTTGTTTGACTAGAACAAACTAGACCAAAATAAACCTTTGTGTTTGAGGAGGTGTGAATGCACCATCCAACTCTGATGAAAACCAAAAAAAAAACAAACAAAAAAAAAACTCTACTCTGCCAACAAACCTAGGTCTTGGTTTAATTAAAATGAACTCTGGTTTGGTTTGAATGAATATGGCAGGCCAGATATCACCAAAACAAACACGTGAGTCTATCGCTAGAGGGACTAATATCTCATTGTCTTTAACCAATGACAAAGAAAAATCCTCCAACTGCTAAACATCTTTTAGTTTACATTTTGTGAAGAAGGAAGTTGGACTTGTGTCAAAGATAAATTTAACACTTTCTCAAAACCCAACATAAGTACATTTATTTGGCAAACTTTAGATCACCTGTGCTGTGATCTGAGTATTGTTCATGTGCTAATCAAAGTGTTGATGCTAAAACAACGTAGCATTAGTAACATTATTATACGTCTTTTTTTGTAACATATAAGATATCAATGATTTGGGTTAATTTCTTTGTTTACTTGACAAGTTTTAGGGCACATCATGAATACGATGCAAATATGATTCATGGTTTGTTTAAGTGCTTAGCTGTAGGCTGAAGCACTACAGCTAAGATGTGTGTCGACTGCTTCCTGCTTGCTTGTTTCTTACCTTAATAAGTCCTTGCTTTTGCTCAATGGGTGTGAGGACAGGAAGAGAGAAAATGGCTTTTTTACACTTCAGTCTTATGCATATTTTCTTTGAAGCTAATGAGAGCCTTAAATACGGTGCCAGACTTCAGGCAGCACTGTTGAAGGCTGACATTTTCACACACTGTGGCACCTTGTCACTGTGGATGAAGTCTCTGTACCTGGCTGTTGACAAAAGTGTGTATGTGAGTGTGTGTGTGTGTGTGCATGTGTGTGTGAGTGCTTTATTTGGGTTTTAAGTGTGTATATGTGGAGGTTTCCAGACTTGTAGATTGGGTGCTATTGATGCTGTTTGCATATGTAATGTGTGTAGTTGCCCATGCATTAGAATGTTTTTTTCTGTTAACCTGCAGAAACAAGAGAGACAGAAAAAAATGACTCAAAATACAATTCTTATCTCTAATCTACAGTATTAATCTATCTTTTGAAAACCATTCAGGTCTTTATGAATTCATTTCTCATGTAATCCAGAGGAGTTATTAGTTGATTTTGATTTGACAGTGAAGCAGAGAGGACACTCGAGTTCTGTAATAAATGTTGTTTATAATAGTCTATTTTTTTATTTTTTTTACTATATTGTGTTTTTATAAACTGTAAGTGGAAAATTGTCATCACTAAGAGACAAAAAGGCTTTCAAAAATCCATCTCTGAGTAATAATCTATAGTATGTATTTCATTTAGTGATCAAGTTCTTGAAATTAATGTTTTTTTCAGTAATCTTCTAATTTTTTTGAATGAATTCTGTATATTAATTAAAATGTTTTGATTTTAGTCAAATTCAAAATATTGCAATATTTTTTGGGGGTGGGGGGAGGGAAATAAGAAAACAAAGTGTTGAAGTTATTTTGATCTTAAATTCATGCAAGAAATCCATATTTGAAAAAAAACTAAAAGACTTTTTACTGTTTAACTGAAAAGCCCAGCTGGTTAAACACACACAGATGGGTTTCCAGGATGCTGTGTGAATCATTATCTCCAACCATTTTTGAATTGATTTTTTATATATATGAATTATGAACATATTGTTCATAGTGGTTTGTATATTATATGAAAACTTGCAGTACCTGACCTGGTGTCTGTCTGCAGTAGCCTGTCATATTGTCTAACTCTCTAACTCATCATTTTCACCAACTGCAGCGTGACTGCATCATGGTGAGCATGTGTAGCTGCCAGGTCCTGGGTTTGAATCAGAGTACAAAAAGAATGTAAAAGTACAGTTACTTTGATAATATTTTTACTTAAATAAAAGTACAGTTACCAGTGTAAAATGTTGCTCAAATAAAAGTAAAACAGAACCTCAACTCAAAGATTACGTTAAGTAAAAGTTACTTTGTTTCTTTTCTATGAGCAGAAGAAAATGCTGCTAGCGGATTCCACAAAGGAATAGAGGCGATAATGTTCAAACTATTTTTAATTACAGGAGCAACTTCATAAGTAATCCTGTAACACAAACAGAATGAAATATTTGGTAACAGTTTATTTGATGGGTTGTGAATAAGACTGTCATGACACTGTCATAAACATGACATAACACCTGTCATGAACATGAATAAGCCTTCATGAATATTTATGACAACAGTCATAAAGTGTCATATGGTAAATCATGACACTTTTAATACAAAGTTGACATTAAGTTGACATTATTCAAAATGTCTTTGTTTTGACAACTTGACATTAGCCAACAAATCATGATCCGACATAAATTTGTTATAAAAGTATTACTGATTAAACTGATTAGTTTTTCTCTCAGCCTTTAATTAACCCCTTCAGGATTGAAATTAGCTTTAATAACTTTAGCTTCAATAACATAAAGTTACATAATTTTTAAAGTGTAATCAGTAATACTTTTATGACAAATTTATGTCAGATCATGACATAAATGATCTGACTTAATCAGATCATTTATGCCCTTAAGTCCAGCATTTTCTCCAAACTTGAACCAGAGCCTCTGTAGATTAGGAGGATTACAGCAGAAGAGTCACTGTAATTATTATGGTGCTTTTTTTTATTTTTATGAAATTGAATATTTGTTTTTACTCATTATAAGATTTCAAACGTAACTGAGTAAAAATATTTTAATCAAATCAAACTTCAGTAAAAGTGAAAGCTCTCGCAAAAATGTAATGTCATGAATGATTTTAAAAGTCTAATTTATCTGCTTTTTACATTTTGTGAAACAATGACATGTTATAAACTTTTGATACATTCTATCTATCTGTTTATCTGTCTGTCTGTCTATCTGTCTGTCTGTCTATAACTTGGTGTCTATGAAGGCATCTGTTGGCTTCTCACAGTTTAAGTCACTAACACAATAGAGGAAGCTACAGGCAAGTCAAAAATCATGGTTTCTGTTTGCATGTTTAAATATGTGTGTGTGGCTGTGTGTGTGTGTGTGTGTGTTTGTGTCCCACACGGCCCTGCTGCTGCCACTCACTGTAAACTAGTCTGCAGCTCGTCACAGACAGACGCTGACACACTCCCAGTCTAATGTGCTCATTAGGGACTGCACAGCATACACCTAATTGATAGCCATGACACACAGAATGTACACACGCACATGATTGCAAAAAACAGTTTCTTTTTTAATGCTGCAGTAGAAAACAAGGTTATACGAAGTCATATAATGGGGATTCATTGTCAAGAACAACAGAAAACCAAAGAATGAAATGGAAAAAAGAGAGAGAGAGAGAGAAACGGCACAGAATGCATAACAGTGTCTGTGCTGTTTACATGCCGATATTTTACACATAAGTACTTTTTTATACTATTATTATTATTATTATTATTATTATTATTATTATTATTATTGTTATTGTTATTTATCTGGCAGATGTCAGTTACTTCAGCAAATGAACTGCCAAAAAATGTAGCAGAACTTGTCACTCAAGAGGTTAGTGTAACCATGGTTACCTTTCATATCGCAAATAGATAAAGCTGCAGTGTGGAATCACTGCAGAGTAATTAGAACAAAAAAAAAGCAGGACCAATCATATAGGCATTCAACAATATGAAACAACCAAGAGTGCTTTTAAATAACAGTTTATACAGGAAATATATTCATAAAGTAAGATTTTTTTGTACAACTTTTAATATTTTTAGTGTTCATACAGGGGGCTTGTGTAGAGCAGTTTCAGATCTTTTCTTTTTTTCTAAAAAAAACAAACAAAAAAAACATTCTAATTGTTTGAGAAGGAGCTGGGAGTAAAAAGATTTCCACTTTTACCTCCCTTTTTGTTGTATTTTCAGATACATAACACATTTATAAAACTATTGTGCAAAACAAGTTTGTCTTCATATAGTGTGCACCAGCAAATAGCCATAATCCTTTTAACTTAAAAAATATAGAAATGATGCATAATTTAAACAGGAATTAACTGAATGTTTTTTTTTATTTACATATAGTACACAGACCTGAATTATATAGGTCCCTGATCAATCAAAGCAAAATATTACATTTTATTTCTTCTCCATACAATGTTTGTATTAAGACCTGTTAGCATTTTCCAGTCAAAAAAAAAAAAAAAAAAAATGAAGCTTAGGGTGAAATTCTTACACTTAATGAAGAATCTTCTTTATAATAAACTTTGGGATTTAAGACTCTTCACTGTGGGTGTTTAGAAAACAAGCAATGTAAAAACAATGTACAGTAAATCTTATATTTTTATGCTTTGAAGTACCCACAAGGTTTAATTTTAAATGATGACTCATGGATAGAAATAATAATAATAATAATAATAATAATAATAATAATAATAATAATAATAATAATAATAATAATAAAATGCAGACAGGAGTTTAAAAACACAAAACATAGAAATTGCACCAGATGTAGGTATAAAATATTTAACAAAATTGTTTTATTGATATGCATGCAGCTTAGCCAAAATATCAATAAACCTAATTTCTTTTAAATAGAGAAAAACTCATCTTGCCATTTTAGAATCTATTTTATACTTTCATTTAACTTTATCTTTTTAGTTAAAAATGCTTCAAGTATGAATCTACTTTAGTCAGAGAAGAGAGGTTAAATCAAGAGATTTGGACTGGAGTAGGTCTTCCTCACATATAACTAAAACAAAAAGAAACAAATAAACTCAAGTTTAAAAAAGAAACAATGTGCCAACACTCTTAGCAGTAGTTTAATGGCATCTTTGTGCAGTTTCATCAGTTTTAACTCAAAAGAGTGGCACAGCAGTAGGTTGAGCTGCATTGTAAAAGTCTTGCATCGTTCCATGCCAGTGCTACTGTTTTTCCAGCTCACACACATACATCAGATGGTCCTCGGGGGATTTCCCATGTGTCTTGCTCAAGTGAAGTTTAACAGCGTGCTTGCTCGCAAATGTCCGGTTGCAGAGCTTGCACTGGTAGACCGCACCACTTTCATCATCATCAGGAGAGGAAGATGGAGATTCAGTTGACGGCATAGACGTTGTTAAGGACGAGGAGAGTGAGATCGGTAGTGATACTGGTACTGAGGTCGGAAGGGAAGATGGCAGCGGGTGGCTGGACGGGTGGAGATTGGAGAAGAGTTTTTCAGAGAGTCCTTTGGTGTGGCGTTGATGTTGGTGATGGTGTTGCTGCGATAACTGACTGAGCAACTGCTCCCCGGAAAGTTTAGCCAGGTCGCGAAGACGAAAGCCTAAGTGGGATTCCAGGTGGCTGACGTAGGTGGACGGTGAGCGAATCTGGGATGCACAGTCACTGCAGAAGAACACTGGGTGGCCTGAATCCAAGTTTTTTAAGAACTTGGTGCCACCAGTTCTTCTTAGCTGGTACTTCACATTGGCCAGCCAGTGGGATATTGTGGTCATTGACAGACCTGTGAAACGGGAGATGTGCATCCTGTCCTGTGGACTCAGGTCAGACATCATATATTTGCCATCATTTGTTTGCCTCAAGCTGGAAGCAAACTGGGCTTGTAATATAAGGAGATGTTGAGGGTTCCAGTTGGACTGGCGGCCTTTGCGCTTCTGAGCAGGTGAAACATCTTCGATTTCCTCTTGTGTGGCACCTTCGATGTCAGAGCGCTCAGACTGACTAGTCGGCGTGGAGGACTTGGACAGAGTTTGGCTTTCTGTGAGGTTTCTCAACATGTCAGAGATGTCTGACAGGGCATTTTCTCTCAAAGGTGACGTGGACATGAAGGAAGCTACCGTAGCGGATGCCTTTGTCATAGTGACAGCAGAAGAGGGAGAAATTGATGGGGTGGAGTTAGTAGAAGAAAGTGTAGTTGAACCCAAAGAACCACCATTACTTCCTTTATCAGCATTTTTTCCTTTAGTGAGATCTATAGGTTGGTCGTTGTTGAGATGTTGCTGGTAGAAGTAGCGATCTAAATGACCGTTACTAGCCTTTTTGGTGTGTGCTGGTGGGGTGGAGGAAGCCACTGCTGCTTTTTCTGCCAGACTGTTGCTCATCTTAAACAACATGCTCATGGGGTCAAGCGAGGGCAGGGCCGGTTTAGCAGCCTTCCCCAGGTGGACGTTCATTACTGACTGCAGAGCGCTGAGAGGGTTGACAAACGGCTGTTCAGGAGGTGGATGGTCTGTGATAATAGCTGTGCTGCCACACAGAGAGGCAGGCAGTGGGGGTGTTAAAGCAGTGGGCTCCACACCATTCTCCCCAGACTCCTTTATGGAAGCACTACTACTAGAATCTTTTTCATTCGTTCCCTTTCCATCTTGTACTACCTCCCCTACACTTGTATTTTCTGGGGTTTTACAGTCTCCTGCAGTGTTTCTTTTGGGTGACTCTCCTCGGATTAGATCTTCTGTCTCACTGACACAGGGTGAGGGCGTGGTTCGCCTCAGAGGTAAATCACTCGCAATCATACCAGGGTCTCTCATTTTCTCCTCTACCTTAGCTACTTTCTCTGTCACTTTTTTAACCAGCTCTTCCATTGCTTGAAAGTTGTTTTTAGGTAGTGGAGAGGTTTGGCAGCTGGGAGGGGAAATCAGTGGCTGACTTTTGCCAGTAGGGGAGAGAATCTCTCCTCCACTAAACATATATTTAAGGGGAGAGCTCTTTCCAGAATTGCCAAGAGAGAGCTTCATTATGTTTGGAAGCTGGTAGGCTGCATGGATGCTGGGGTACCCACCCCAACTGGGAGCACCATTCTGGGCTTTGTTGATGGCTGAGGTCACTGTGTTCTCCAAGGACTTGAGAATATCAAGCCCCCCCTTTGGACTTTCATCCAGATCCTCTTCAGTCAGATAGGTGTACTTTGAAGAAATATCAAACTTCTCTTCAGATTCGTCTTCCACTTCTGTCCTCTTATCTTTGTTGTGGTTATTGGCATTGATAATGTTGGACTCTTGGGTACATTCTTCTTCCTTCTCCTCTTTTTTAATTTCCACAACCATTGCCATGGGTGAGATGCTAGTCGGTGGAGGTACGGGGGCAGGTGGGGAGGAGAACGTTGTGGCAGCCAGGGGTACTGACTGGACCTTTTCTTCAACTGAAGAGTTGGATGTGGGGGCCTGGGACTCTATAATTGGTTTGCCCTTCTTTATGGCAGAATTGGTAACCTTAATAAAGTGCCCTGTCACCATCATATGAGCAGTTAGTTCCTGCAGTGAGTCATGCGAGCTGCCACACTCCATGCATTTGAGGATTTGCGACTTCCTGGATTCAAACTGCCAGGCGTAGCTGGCACCATTTTGGTGTCCATAGCGATTGTTAGGTGTAATGTAGGGGTTGCTTATCTTCTGCAGAATGTCATTAGTGTCACTGAACGAGGCTGGCTTCGGTGTGGTGCCTCCGTTAGAGTCGGGCGAACTAGGGATGTCCAGGTCAACTGGGGCCCTTTTTCGAGCAGAGGAGATGATCTTGGCAGCTACTGGTGTAACAGGTTCTTTCAGAGGCACTTTCTGGTAGTGTTTTGTCTTGATCATGTGGACGCTGAGATCCTGAAGGGATTCAAAGGAGTGTCCACAGTACATACACTTAAGTACTTTTTGTGCATCTTCCTTCCCTTCCATCTCTAGTAGGGAGCGTTTCCTGGGTTTGGACCAGCGCTTAGCCCCCTCGCTGTCTGTCTCATGGTTATCGTCACGATAGTGGCCCGTCTCGTTCATGTGCACCGTGAGCTCCACCAGAGTGTCGTACGCAGCACTGCAATCCTTACAGCGAAATTTGCTGGCACCAGTGAATATGGAGCCGTAGAGCTTGGAGCTCTGTCTGTACAGCTGAACAGTGCTGAAGAGGTTAGGTTCTGCAGAAGCCGTTGTCACCGCCACTGTAGGATGTTGCACCAAGTTCAGTCTATTGTGGTGGTTCTGGGAAGCCTGCTGGAGACTTTTAGCCACAGCGGACTGGTGCCAGTCATAGCCTCCGCTACCACAGCTGCTGCTGCTGCTGCTACTACTGCTGCTGCTGTGACTACGAGGGGGCTTTTCTGCTGGTGGCTGAGTCAAGTTCAGATTCAGTGTCGACCAATAGGAATTGTTCAGGAAGGATGTGTATATCGCCTTCATTTTCTCGAGGCTGTCAGCCACAGAACTTGTTGCAGCTAATATGGCCTCGTCTCCGGTTGCCGAGGCGGCAGCATTGGTTGCAACCATGACGGCTGAAGAGGAGGGGGACAGTTCGTTAGAAAGGTCTTTAGAAAGAAGGACGTCGTCCTCGTTTTTCAGTGAGGAACTTTCAAAATCAGACATTCTGTCTGAGGATTCACTCAGGTGAGACTCGCTGTCCAGGTCCTGACCAGAAAAGTCCCCTGCATTGGGGGAGTCGTGAATGCCAGTGGATTCTGGCCTGTCCTTGAAAAGGAAATCCTTGTCCTGACATAGGAGCTTGTTTGCAGGCTCCTCTCCTTCTTGAGCAGAGTCTTCTCCATCAAGGTCCTCATCCAACAAGGCTACTTCCTTCTCATCGTCGGGGACATAAGCTATACAGACAAAGAGAGCAAAAACAAATACAGAACTTTGTTAGGATCTCCCTGAAAACACATTATATTTTCTAAGTATTTATTTTGTTACACTTTTACACAGACATTATTTTCCAGTCATTTAAAATGTCACTCCCCTGTCCTCCCATTTTCAGCCCCTGAATTCTGTATTACATGAAATAAACTGGTGAGAAAGGAATAAAGACAGAGAAACTGAGGGATAGAAAAAGAACGATGAAATGTAGGAGAGGGAAAAAATGTCTTCTCAAACATAACTTGCCACCTTATTCTTCACAAGGGGCAACAGCTTGAAATTAAAACTAAATTTGAAATTAATGAAGCACATTCTGGCGGTGGCATTCGTTTCTGAAGTAATAAATTACTTGTATCAACCTCGGAGACAGCGGTTCCTGTCTGTCAATTAATATGTCTTACGCGTCTTCTGCAGACTCTAATGCATTCACTAACAGACACACTCGCCATTTAAATTAAGCATGCATTTTCACTCATTACACCGCTCAGCCTTCGCCACCTCGTAAATAATAATATAAAAAAATTTATGTATGCTTGCCTAAGACAAATCTCTCCATGTAAAACCCATTTGCTTCAATTACCAAAGATTAGAAGAAAAAAAAACAAACAAAAAAAAAAACTTTAGGTTATTATTTACAGTTTAGCTTCAGGGAGAGGGCTTGAAGCTTTCAATTTATATTCAAATCCTTCTAGTTTAAGAATATTACAATGAAAAAAATATGTATCAAGACAAATCACAGTCTCGCATCTTGGTAAGTCTCTGGATGTTCACTTTTGTTAAGGTTATAAAAGTCACAAAGAGCATCAGATGAGAAATGATTTATGCTCATGCTAAAAGCAAACAAACACAGCAAACAAACACAGTAACATGCATACCTAAACCTCTGTATGTTTTAACACTTTGAAAAAGTGTTTCTTCTTCTTCTTAGCAAAAAAAATGGGCATGTGGACCCAGTGGGTTTGTGACCACCACTGGGTCCTGTTACGGGTCATCATTCATCTAATTGTATATGTAAACATGGAGGGGTGCTTTCACAATGCTATGTGGGTGTTAAATGTGTATGAACCAGAGGTTGTGCATGTTTCTAATTCTGAACAGACATGCAAAACCAGAACAGCTCCGAGGATAACTTCAGAGCACCAATCATCTCCATGTGTTGATGCAGTTTATCCACATTTACCTGAATCTGTATGCATGGACTAAGTGGAAAAAACCTGTCTATTTTTATTAATATTACTGTCAACTATAGCCATTGCAAATTACATGCCGTTCTGGCAGACCAGAGATGCTTAGGTTATGCAGACTGAATGGGTAAAAAAAAATCAAATCCATATGCTGAAAGCAGATAGAAATGTTCATGCAGGAGAAAGAAA
>NW_015116174.1:0-43444 GCF_001443285.1 Poecilia latipinna
TTTCATTTTCTAGTTTTCCTTCCTTCCCTGCTCGCTTCTCTCCTTTCTTGCTAGTTTCCTTTCTTCCTTCCTTTCTCTCCTACTTTGCTCATTTCTAACTTTCTTCTGTACATTTTTTTTCTTGCCTCATTGCCTGTTGAGGTAATTGCCTATTTTATTTTTTTTTTTACCTTTGTCTTTGTTTCCCTTATTTCTTCCCATTTTTTATTTCTTATTTCTCTGCTTTCTTCATTATTTTCTTTCTTTCTTACATCTTTAATTCCATATCAGAAAATTGCCGTTTTCTGTCTTTGGGTCTGGACATTTGTAAAAGAAACAAAGTAAAAGCATTTGCTTCTTAAAGAAATAAATTACAGCAACTGAGTGAAATGTTTTCCATGGTTTGTCCCTAAAACGACTGCAGCAGAACCGGGTCCTTCAGTTCTGCTGCCTAAGCAAAGTTCTGGTCCTTGAGGTTGAAATGTGCAGCGATCTTTGCACCAGTTATTAAGGACTTAATGAGGCTTTGGATGCAGGATTAACTGATGACACCAACCACTACCAACACATCCAACCCTGTGGTTTTGCACCATCAACCAACTGGTGAAATGGACGATAATTTGATCCCAGTTGTCTTGTTTAGATCACAGTTCTGGTGGTTTTTCAGCTATTTCCAGCATAGATCTAAAAAAAACTTGATTACTGTAAAAAAAAAAAAGTAGCTGCTATAAATTTCTAGAAAAACAAATAAAAATAGATATTCTGTGAAGTTCTGCTTTGGTTTTAGAATGAAAATAAATATTGGTACTCTTTAAATGAGGTTCATTATTAAATTTATTATGCTGTTGATTGTTTTACCTGATGCCCACTAACCTTTTCTTCTTTTCACAGTCTGCTACCCTCATTGCATTCATTTAACTGCTGCTGCGCCCACTAGTGGTGAGTGCTGCTAACACGCTTCTAATATGCAAAGCTTGTGCTAACAGAGCTTTAATGCATGGAGAAGAATGGAGGAACCAGTGATTTTGGTCCTGTATATGTCAGTCTGAAAATGTTTGTTACCAGCGATAGCACAAAACTCATTCACTAACATCATGCGCTGAGATTAAACCTTTCGCTTTTAGCTGTGGGAGTCTCAGATTATGGAAATTAATAAAACTCTTCTTGGAGCTGCTGGGGGGAAACGGCGTTAAGATGCAGGAAAATAGTTTTACTTTAACACATCCAGGTCAAACGGAGAGCAGTTCCAGAACCATATGAACATGAAGCCGGGTCCGGATCACTGAGAGGCGAACAAACGGACAAAATTAGTATCAGAGTTTAATTTAACAGATCATCACAAGTTGCTACATAACGGGAAGGTGGAATGATAAATAAAATTCAATGTTTTTCACATATTGTTTCAAATCTGAAAAGTGTGGCATGTGTTACTATTCATTCCCTGGTCCATTGCTTTGGAGAGTCTGCATGTCTCTCTGTATTAAACGTACAGACTGAATTTACCACCTTCCTAAAAAAATAAAGACATGGAGAAAATGTTTAAATATCTTATTAGTGAAATAAACTTCCAGTAAAATTCTTAATTTTTTTAAATCAATATTAAGGATTTATTTGCTTAAAACAAAATCCAATATTTTGCTGAATAGTTTACTTGTGAGTTAGATTTGTCTTATTTCAAGTATAAGATATTTGACCAAAGCACTTGGTAAGATTTTGTGTTTTTACAGTGTAGAGATGGAAAATGTAGAGAAACACAAACCTGCTTCCTCAGAAACACACAGTTTTGTTCCCCTGAAAAAATGTAAAACATTCTGTTTTTCGTTTCTGGTCTTTACTCATGATGGACTTAAAAAGTCTTAAATTTGAGTTGATGAAAGCCTGATGAAAGTTTTCTGACAGATCTGGTTAATGTGTAATAATTCATGATTTAACATTTCACTTTGGACCAGGTTGCTTTGGACAGATTATCATCTTAAATCAGATTTTTCCGTTTACTCGGGTTGTGGACAGTCAGTGGCCTCTGCGTCTTTCTGCCTTTTTGATACAGACTCTCCTTTAGCCTGGCTCAGCAGAAAAGCCTCCTCTGAACAGCTTCAGATGATTTGACGAGCACCTGTCAGGCTGCGTTTGCTGCAGCTCCCTGTTTGCAGTGTCAGTCAGAGCGTCAGGCTGACGCACAGCCTCGGTACATCCACCCTGCGGTTGTCACGGCAGCACCAGGAGGCTGTCAGTCAGCCGCTCTGCTGCTGTCAGGCCCTTCAAGACGGTTCCTGATCTCCATATCTGATGGAAATCTGAAGGTCATCTCTGAGCAGAGGTGGAGCTGTGCTCATTGGATATTTATGAGGTAGCCACAGAAGGAGCAACTAGTTCACTGTTTGATTTTTTACAAAGATACAATCAGCTTTAGTTCACATCAGCAGTGAGAACTCTGCTTTCTTTCCATCGACGTTGGACTGACTTGAATCATTTAAATCCAGAGTTTTACTGGAACACAATTCAGATGAAAACCTCCACTAGTATAGAGAACTATAATGAGAGGATGAGCAGAAATCCTAATTAATAAGACAATCTTAGAGTAACTGGAGAGCCATTTCATTCAAAAAGTAATAATTGTTGATGAATATTTAATAAATGTCCACATGAAATAAAAGCAAAATAGATATAATGGGAAGCTTGTTTTTTCAACTTCATTTTTTTCAAGATTTGCTGATTATTTCTGGATTATATAATCTTTTACTTATTAATATCATAATTGTTTAATTTATGACAATTTTATTTTGTAAAACTAATTTATTTTTGTAAATAAAGGTGGTAGGAGAGTCATAATTCACAGTGAAACACGTGGCCTGAAAATGTAGCCACTGGGACAAAATTATAGGAGTTTTGTGCAAACATTTGCTAAAAAATGTTAGCACTGCTAACCCTAAAGCACTAATCACAAACATTAGTTCCCCTAATGCTAAACCAGCTTGGTATTTAGCAGAAGCTAATTCTAAAGCACTAACAGCGCTAACTTTAACCATGTCAATAATGCAATAAGTGCTACAGATTTGTCATTACTCACCTACCTGAACAATTTCACTTCAAGACATGAGGAGAGGAAATGGAGCTTCGTCTTCAAAATAAAAGCATGGATATAAACATCTAACTTCTTGAAGAATTCTTCGCAGTCGATAAAACTTCAACACAACTAAAAGTTTACAAAACATCCAGGTGAATTAGCACTTTAGAACGTAAGCAGATAAATTAGTTAGGGAAGCTAAGGGCACTTAATGTTTTCAAAGTTAGCTAAAGCGTGAAATGAGAAAATTAACTATTAGTTTTATAAAGCAAGTCTAAGCTACACTGAGGATCTAGATGGAATAATGTGAACATGAAAAAGGAAAGAAAAGCCTCTAAAAAGAGTTTAGCATTTTAATGTTATTTAACGAATGTGAATATTTGTTCATATCCTGACGGACCTGAACTAAAGCAGATAACAGCTGTTACTGCTGTTAAAACGTTTAGAAAATAAAATAAATTGATAATTAGAACATTGACAAAAAAAATACTGTTACTTTATCTTTGTATATGTGATCAAAATCCCCAAAATGATTGCAGTTTCATCCTGCTTGCATTCTGTCCCCTTTTTTAAGCCTCTGCTATTGTTCCTCTGATATTTCTCGGCTGTTGTAAATCATCTCCTGCATAGACCCCGGAGCTCTGAGCTGTGAAACGGCTCCCTGGACAAGGAGAGTTTGTGAAAATCAAAGTCAGATCCTCTGTTTTCATCTGGAGTCCCTGTAAATGGATTGTTTGGTCATCTCAGACAGGATCAGAGCGGAGAGTTACGGTCCGCTTTGAAGCTGGTGGTGTTGGTCAGGTAATCTCCCAGCGTCAGACTTTATAACTCTGTCATTTTCAGTTTGGCTGTGATGGAGGTTTTATAGCTGCTGCTGCTGGCCGGCCTCCTGTTTTTCTCCAACTCTGAGCTCTGAGGTCATCAACTGTATTAAATAAAAGCAGCTGTGACTCTTTGCTGATGTTGTTGTTACACTAACAAACCTCAAACCCGCCATACCTCAGTATTAACACAAAACAAGGATAAATGCTGGTGATCAGTGACAAGTTTTATCAATTATTGTTATTAATTACCGCTGCATAGCTAACATTTCGAGTGATTCCTCTGAGTTTAACACAAAATGCCACTTTTCTCATGGTTGAGGAATCTTGGCTTTTTTGGCCTTCAGTTCAGGTCTGTGGAGCTTATTAAAAATGGCCGGGTCCAATCAGAACCAATTTTCATGGCTTGTGTTGAACGCGGGGTCCTGTAAAGATGCATTTCCTCCCTGCCTGCACTTCTACACAGGTTTTTATGGTTGTTTCAACTTCATGGTGCATTTAAATCTAATTGTACTCCCAATTATCTATATTGAAATACAGCAGCCCCCAGTACACCAGGGTTTATGGACCACAAACATCTGCAAATACTTGATACTCCCTCTGAAAACATTTAAAACTGTTTTTCTTAGTAGTTCAGACACTTAATACACTTTAATATGCCTTAATACTCACTGTGTAAACCAACGCCATTAATGTTAATATCAACATTCTCCCTTATCTCCTCCTTTGGGGGTTACAGCCAATCAGCACCAAGGAAAATAAAAGGTACTATAAGATGCTGCTTTCCAAACACCAGCCAATAGCATCAAGTTGCTTTGGCAAGTCAGCCAAAGGAATCTGCAAAGATGTAAATGTTCTGCAAATCATTTTCAACAGAAAACTACATGAATATGTGAGGATCTGCTGCAACTTTAAAATAAATTTAGATTTGGTATCATCACCAAAATTGCAGGACTATAACATCCAAATAGCTTCACTAAAATTCATGAAATGCCCCAGTCATGTCTATATGGGCACTTGAAGTGCAGAAATGCAACAATATTTAAATTTGACCATAAAATGTCAAAACAGTTTTAATTTGAACGCCTGTAGGAAGCAGTGTGACTCTGTAGGCATTTATTACGGTCATTAAAATCCTTATCGTTCATCTTATTTTGTTCCAGGTGTGTTTTAGGTTTATATATGTTTAGTCTGCTTTAATCAAACTTTAGTTCTAATTCAAGTTCTACGCAACTCTAGTTGCAGATCTAGACTAGAACTACAGTTGCCTAGAACTTGAATTCTAGGCAGCCAAGCTGTGGGTGTGAATATGAAACCAAACTTTGAGGACCAAAACAGCAAACTCTGGTCTGCCTATAAATCTAGGTGTCGGTTCGGTTTGAAGTGAACTCTGAATGCAGATGTGAACGCCAAGTGGACCGGAGAAAGCAGGAAGCAGACTATAGCGCAGGGCATTCTGGGTAAATAGAAACGTGTGAGTCTAGCACTAGCAGGAGAAATGGATTGTGATATTTTACCAAAGACAAAAGAGAAATCCTACAGCCTCTAAAATCTGATACTACTCCATTTGTGTTTACATGTGTGTCTTCTTCAGAGGTTTTCATGTCGTTTGCTTCAGTGGTTGTTGGTGCAGCGCCCCCACAGGAGAGAAGGTGAACAGGTTTTTGATTTAGCCTGGTTGGTTTGACTCAGAGCAGTGGTAAAGCGAAACGAACCACAATGGAAATGTAATGCGATCATCATGTGTAAACAGCCTTAGTGTCTCCTCTGATTTGTTTTGACCAGAATCAGGAACTAAAGAGTAACTGAATAAGAACCTTTAATAGATTTTCACTTTTTTTTCTTACATTAGACACTGTAGAGTTATTATTGGATGGGATTTCATTTGTTGAAATGTGCCTCAGCTTTACAGTTTATATAAACCTGATTTATATAAGGCTGGTATAATTGGTTGTGGGTTGGATCATTTTATATACAACTGTAATTCCAAGAAAACAGGTCTTGTCTCCTTTTTTTTATTAAAAATCAGCAGGCAGGATAGTTTTGTGCTCATAGCAACTTGCTTTGACAACCATCCAATGACGAAACTGTCTACCTCTGAAAAAGTCTCAACTCTGTGCGGCTGCCTGTCCTCCTACTGACGTTTCTGTGGATGTAGCGCCCGATGTGTGGGCTGCAGCTGCATTAAAATTCAGAAAGCTAAGGAACAAGAGGAGCCCAGAGTTTGGTCTCCATGCTGCTCCTGTGAGAAAAGAAAAAAGTTTGAGTTTGTTCTTTGCCACAAACTTTAAAAGTGGTGTAGAGTTTCATAGTATTTGCTCAGATATTCCCTGATCTGCCCTCCTGCATGTTCAGATAACCTTGATGTCACCACAATAAGCTCTAGGAGGGACTGATGCTTGATAAAATCAGTACTGATATTTGATCATAGTTTTTCTAACATACTGGGTCAATAACTGAAACTGGGCTGATATGAACAACCGACGTTTATTTCTATTTGCTTGTCATCTGTATTTTGCGTTAGCTTAGCGATGTCTGTGCTTCAGTGGAGGTGCACAGTTAAAGGCTGACAGGGCTTTGTAAACTTTTACATCAACTTTATTTATCCATTCTTTAAGTTCAGCTCAGGTGTGGAACAATCACCAACTTATTCTGAACCGTTTGTCCCCTTCAGGTTCCAACCCGGCTACAGGCTGCGACTCGGGCGGACTGGGCTGCTCAGGTAGGAAAACTAAACACACCTCCAATGCCTGTGCTGGAATTAAGAACCTTAAATCTTTATATAACATGTTTTCTAATTTTATTTTACATGGGAAATATATTTTATGCTATTTATTCCTTCATTTGTTTAATCAAAAGGGTTTAATTAAAATGTTTGCTAGATTCTGACTTAAAGGGAAACTTTTTCCTCACATGTTTCACATGAACCAACTTGTCCAAAAGAAGTAAAAATAAATAAATGGCTTAATAAATTAGTTAATGTGGCAAATATTTAATAAATATCATGGTCAACAGTATTCATTTGACATTTTTATGGCTCACATGTGAAAATGTTATCATCTAATAACGTTAAACACTGTGTATGTCACATGTAAAAGTTTTCCAAGAGTTTTAATTGTTTCACATGTGCAACACGTGTTTTCATTGTAATTTCAGGTTACTAAAAAGACACATTTTTTTCTTAATATTCAAGGAGTTTTAAAGTTTTTATGAGTTCACTGTTTGTTCAGATTCATCTGTAGCTGTGTTTATATTTGGGAATTATACAGGAAGTGGATCTCTTGACATTTTTCCAAGAATGTCCTGTATTTTTGAGATGGTCTTTGGTACCATGTTCATCTGAATCAGAGGGATTCAAACCCTCAACCCAAGCAGCTTGAAAATTGCTGAACTTTCCACTGTCTCTGAGAAAAATCCCTCAGCCTGAAATCTGTGAAACATAAACCTCAGATGAACCTTTTTGTCAGGAATGTGATCATCCAGGAAGATGCTGACTGGATTCTGGACGAACCTTTCTAACCTCAACTTTCATGTTGAGCTTCTGCTTTTCCCAAATCACAAACTTTTTCTGGCCTCTGAGTTTTACAACTGCATTCATGCTCCTCTGAGTGGGAGGAAATGCAGTTCAGCCCAAAAATATTCAGACCCCTGCTGATACTGAAGTTTGTTTCTTATTGGAAAAGGATCACAAATCTGTCAAAAAATATTAAAATCTACGTAAAAGTGTTGGGAATTTTCTAAATTCCCAACACTTAATACCAGGAGGAATTAAGAGGTTTGAGCTGAACTGTACTTTCACTTCCAATATTTGCTTTACAAAAACAAGCATTTTGCAGGAACCAATGAGCTTCTGGCGTGATGTTAGTATTTGACTGTGGCAGAAAAAACGTTTGTAAGTTTGACGGCTGGATGGATTTGTTGTTTTGGGTGATGCAGACATCAGCAGGGGTTTATATCTGTTTGTTCTATAATTTAAGTTTTCTGCTGCTGTTTTCACTGCAGTCGCTTGTTATTTTTGCCTCATCATTTTGTACCTTTGCAGTTCTAGTTGTTTCATTTTTGACGTTTTCAGTTGGGAAACGGCGCCACCTTCAGTGCCTCCAAGCACCAAATAAAACCCCCAGGATGACGCTGCTGACTGCTCCTCTTTTCTTTCTGCTGTCTTCTTATGGTTTCTAAAGTTTCATAAAAACAAAAGAGCAGTAATGGTATTTAAAGAAACTTTTTGTAAGTTTCAGGAGGATTTGGCTTCTGAGGACGGTAACGACTTGCTCCGTTTTTGGGACGTTGTTTATCTCCTTTTGCATCATATTTATCATCCACTGCATCTTTCTCTGTTTTATCCAAACATCTGTACTTCCACCAGCTGCTTCCTCTCCCACCAACTCATCCACTGACTCCACTAACACCAGCCATGCTATTAACGCCATCTCCCACGGTAAGCAAACCTCATCCTCCCTCATTCTGCCTTCCCAGTCATCCATTCCTGTCCTTTCATTCTTGGTTGTCAGGTTTTTTATATCCTTGATGTTTTAGACCCAGTTGCTCTCCTTCAGTTGGTTTGGAGAAACGGTCCCTTTCTAACCCTGTAGTGAGAACAGTGAGGATGTGTTAACACCAGCATCATTTGTCATCTCCAGCCTCCCCTCCTCCCATCCCCTCCACCTCCACCCCTAGCATGCCTCTAACCTCAGCCTTCAGCACCAGCTTTAGCAGCAGCAGCACTTCCAGCTCCTCCTCTTCCTCTGGTAAGCCTTCATCTGCTTTGCTGCCTCGTTGTTTGCCAGGACAGTCTTTGCTTATTGGATGTTTTGTATCAGGACATGATTATTACTTCTCATTTATGGAGTCGTTTGTAAAGCTGCACAGTTAAAAATGACTCTGCCTTTATTAACAGAAAAATTGTTCAGTCATTGTTCACCATGTTGTTCATTCAGTTTTAAATGTAACATGTTTCATTTATAAACTAAACATTTAATTAGCAAGAAAAATATTTGGTTTACCAACTAAATATTTAACTTGCTAAATATTTAGCTTCAAACGAGTTAGCTTGCTAGCTTCAGATCACCATACTCATATATTTAGTTGAAGATAAATATTTAGCTAAATATACTAACCTGCTGTGAAATACTCAACTTCAAACTGAATATTTAGCTTAATGTTCTTCTTCATGTATGTAGCTGACTAGATATATATTTTATATTTAGCTTACTGGCTAAATATTCAACCTCAAACTAACTGAACCTTTATTTAACCAACTCACATTTAAGTGTTTTGCTTGCTAATTAAATATTTTTGAAACTTTATTCAAAACTGTTATATAAATAAATTAACAACGTGGTGAAAAAATTAGTAAAACCTGAACCCACATTTTTTTCTTTGCAGGCTGAATAACCCAAATTATTAGTTTATTTTTGGACTTCGTAACTTTACACCCCATACCAATTATCTATAGAAACTAAATCAAAATGTAGATAACATGGCTCTGAGCTTTGCCACATCTGAATTCACGTTTTTTGAAATAGTGACATTTCATGAGAAAACATCAGAGATGTAGAGAAAGACCTGGAGGAAACCAAAACACATACAAGTTTCTTTTCACTTAATGTATGTTTTATTTCAAAATGTCTTTTCTAAACATCAGATCATTTTATGTCCTGGTACAAAACCTAAAAGAACTAATTGGTTTCTGTCACTGGTGTGAAACTCCGTCAGAGTTCAGAAAGGCTCCTGCTGCTTTAACCCAGTCTGCTTCTGTGATTTCTGTCACTGACATGCCGCCATATTGTTGCTAATCAGCTTCTGCCTCCATCAACACTACCACTACTTCGCCTCCATCCACCACTGCTCCCATTGCTTCAACCAGCAGCACACATGGTAAGGCAGATAGCCTCATCAGCAGCATCCATCAGTAAAACACACTGACTGACTGCAACATGAAAACAGAACCATTAAAACCTGACTAACATGAACAAGTAGATTGTTTTCTTACAGTTTACAGCAGCTGTGGGGTGAAGGAGACTAACCTGCTGTGATGGTTTTACTTCCCTGTAGCTGAACAGACAACCAGCATCACTGCAGCCGTTTCATCTGCTAGCACTAACCATGCAGACACTAACAGCACAGCGCTTGGTAAGAGCAACATTAACGCCAAACTGTCTGCAGAAATTATGCACAATAACATGAACAGTTTTTACATTTTTCGATTTAAAATTTTCCAAGCCAACCTGAACCGATGAGAGAATCTATTGGATTGTTTTCTATTTTCACAACCTGATCGGAAATCACTAAAATATAACCTTTCTGACTGCAGAGAGTAGGCCAGAACTTTATTTTAATTTTAGTAGTTTCTTTAAAACAGGGACAATGTGCAAAAAACATGAATAAAATATGCTTTTCACCAGATTTAGCTTAGCAAGCAGTTGAGTCAATAAAACAGTCAAATACCATAAAACATACATTAAGTCTCTACATTCCCTACATACGATCACAAGGTCATAAAATTTCATTATAAATGGTGCTAAATGCCAGACTTCTGCTCTGTAATCATTAATGTCACGGTTTCTCTGCTGGTCATTTCCTGACTTTACAAGAAAAGTCTTTCAGGTTAGTGGAAAGTTTTAGACTTTCTGGGAGTTTGTTCCATTTTGTAATGCCTTTGAGGGAAAAGTCTGTCTGTGGAAATGCTGAGCTGCATTTGGGTTTTCTGCAGTCGTCACAGTTGGTAGACCTGAAACCCGTCTCACATTTACCAAAAACATCAGCAGCTGGTCTAATACAACAGAAAACTAACACTTTATCTACCCGATAAAGATCATGCTAACAGTAAAACATGGTGGTAGTAGCATGGTGATCTGGGGATAAATTGCTGCTTGTAACTAATCGAATCATGAATTTTGAATCGTTAGATTGTGAAATTAAACTTATATTTTGCATTATTACAATGACTCAAAATGCATCTCAGTAGTTTAAAAAGTGGCCTAATCAAAGTCCTGAGACAGAATTCCTCAAATGTCATCCAAAATCCTTGCACAGTGATGCACCAAACTCTTTTCCTGCTCCCACACCTTTTGATGATAGCTGTGATCATCGACTGTAGAACAAAAATGACTTTTTCACACATGACCAGGTTGGTCCAGATAGACAATTACTTCATTTCAATAAATGCATTTTGTGTTTACTCTGTCTAACATAAAAATTAGTCTGACCTGAACCATGAAAGTGTGACAAAAGAAACAGAATCAGTAGAGAGCTATAAACGGTTGGTGTTTTCCACCAAGGCGGTTCTGGTACCAGAACAGGGCTGGTGTTGTTTCCACATCCTGTAAAGACACTTTTCAGTCTCTACTCTCACTAAAAACATCTGTGCTAATAAATACTAGAGTTTAGTGATGCGGGGAGATTTTGACTCAAATCAGGACCAAGTTGTTCTTGGGACCTGGAAATATTTCAGACCTGTGTGTCTTGCAGAACAATGGCTCTGTCCGCCCTCTGCTTTGAAATGCATCATTATTCTGTTTATTGAACAGGAAATGATTTTTATTCTGGAGGAAGTTACACAAACCTGAGCACCAACTCTGGTTTGGTGGAAAAGTAACATCTAATGAAGCTAAACAGGGCAGATTGGACAGACTTGCATGGATTAGTGTCCAGTTTGCTTTGGAAACAATAACATTTATGCATGTGTTATTTTTACTTCTTAATACTTTAGCAAAACTTGTTTGATTCCACCAACAACGTGGATGACTTAATTACACCTAAAATGACATCAAACTTGATTTTTACTTATTTTGATTCAAGATTTAATCATTCAAACCAACAAATACACATTTAGCGTTAGGTAATGAAATATTTTCTTTAAATATGAGTTCCTGTTTTCCTGTTAAAATACCTACATTTTCCCTGCTCAGCAGATTCTTATAGAGATGGATGGATGGGTGAAGCAGCTACTTTCAGTTGTTTTCATCAACACACAAGATAAAATATCAATGTTTTATAAACTTATTTTTGATCATTTTATCAAGATTCATTAGAGAAACACATCAAATCAATACTTTGTTTCCATAGTAACTGAAACCTGAGAGCCTTAAAGCATCTTTCAAATTCCTCCAGATTGCATAGGAACCTTGTGTTTGTCAGACATGTTGCCCAGTTTCTGTAAATTTAGTGACTTAATTTTCAATCACATATTTAATAATTTCATCTTCCTGCTCTTCTTTATCTTTTAACCACCCTCTTTTCTCTAGTTTCTTCCTTCGTTTCTTCACCTGAACCTTATCCAGGGACGACTCTCCAGCTGCCGTTTCTAACCACCAACCATCCGTCGACTAACAAAGCCGATGTTTCTTCTCTGGGTAACAAACCAGCTGCATGTCCTGTTAGCATCTAAACTCCTCAGGTTCTGAATTTCTATCCAGTCTTCACACCTTCTGTGTTCTTTATTGCTCTAAGATTTTATAAACTTTAAATCATGCATGGGATTCGTGGATCAATCGGCTGAATTTGTGGTGTCAGATGGTCTTGGTTTATGTCATTGGTTTTAATGTACTTTGCAGGCATTTCTTTTGCTTGGAAATGCATTTATTTATTTAATCTAACCTGCTTTTTCACTGCAATGCTTCCTCCTTTGATGCTGCAACCCAACAGTGGAGAGGACTTCTGCAACATACCCCAATTCTCCAAGGCCCAAACATAAAACTCTAGTTAGTGGATTAACTCCTGGAAGAAACTTTGGACTTTTTCAATCGATCAGAAGAACCCGGCGTGCGTTATCGTCCAACCCCCGTTCTCTAACATCCAGTCAGTTCAGTCCTACAGGTCAAGACTCCAGACCTCCAAAGTCACAGCATCAGCCCAGAGTTATTGCTTCAGCCACAGGTCCAGCCTCCCCAGTGGATCCATCACGCCCACGACCCCCCGCTGCCTTCCGGGGTTCAGCTTTCTATCACAGCCCCAAACACTCCCTGGGGTTCATCTCAACCCCCCTGAGGAAAAGGCCGAGTGGAGGAAGGCGACCAGCTGCCACCCGAGCAACCCCCAGCAGGGTGGAGGTTCGTGTGACAAAACCTTCCCCTCTAAAACCCGGACTGAAGTCGACAGCCAGCCCTTCCTCTAGGAACACGTCTCCCATGTTGGGAAATCAGCTAAACAGTTTGATTTCCACAGCAAAGTCTTCATCTTCCACCCATAATACCACAACAGTCAAGACCCCCACAACCAGTCGAGACTCTGAAACTCTTCTTGCACCCATACCATCACGGGCCTCGTCTCCACGGCAACATAAAGGTGAGGTGTCATCATCGTCAGGGCTGAGTAACAGAAAGAGCAAACCTGTAGCGCCCCCTTGGTTCCCTCTGAGCGTCAGCGGTGGTGATTTCCTAACGAGGAACTGGACGGATCCTCTGGAGTACTCTTCAGGGTCTGACATGTTCATGTATGATTTGGGTGACATGTATGAGTACGATGCTGTTTCCTCCCAGGAAGCACTTCCTGCCAGCTCTGTAACAAGAGTCAGTGACACTCTGAAGGAAAGCGATGCTAAAGAAATCTCTCCAAATAACACGAGTCTGATTGAACCAGAGTTTGATGAACCGTCGGTGTCTTTAACCGAAACTGCAGCCTCACCCTCTGCTGCTGTTTCTCCGAAGGTTCCCCTGAAACAACTTGTTGCTGTTTCTGTCTCACAGCAGAAACCCAACAGAACTCCTGATTCCTCTCTTTCTGTGGAACAAACTGGGTATCTGCAAATAACTTCATCTGCCAAAATTCATCCCTCCCCTGTTTTTCTCTCTCTCTTCCCCGCCTCTCTTCATCCTCCATCTTCCCCACCGTCCCTTTTGGGTCCCACTGAGCCACCCTCTGTCTCCTCCAGCAGCTTCCCTCCTCTTCTCCAGCTTCATGCCTCTCCTTGGGTGTCAGGAACCTCCCATCCTTCTGGTGTACCGCTTCCGTCTCCAACCTCAACCCTCCAGATGGGATTTGACCCCAGAAATCCATCTGTGTTATCACATCCTCTCCTTTCTGATTCCGTCTCTGAATCCCAGATCCCCTCTGGTGTTGGTGCACTCTTCCCTGAGTCCTCCATGTCTTCTGAGGAAAGACTATCCAGTGTAACAGTAACTGACTCTAAATCAGACCCATTAAGTGTCTCAGATGGAACTCCACTGAACAAATTCTTAAGAGGGAATAATCCAGTTTCCAGTTCACCTTCGGAGAATTTGTCTGAGGTTTTGAGGCCAATCACTCCGTCACTACATCCGTTCTTACTCCAGCCTGATCTGAGAGATTTAAAGGATGTAAATCTGTTTCCAGATCAGTCTCATCTGGGTCGCCTATCCACCCCAGCTCGGCTTCCTGCTTCCTTGTCCTCTTCGCCTTCAGATATTTTCCCTTCTGTCTTAAGCGACAGCCTGAGGACGTCGTCTGAGACGTCTCCTCCTTCTGTAGGGAACTCAAAACAAATCATAGGGAATCCTGCTCTTTTTCTGGCCCAAACATCAGCAGCTCCCTCTCAGGTGGATCACGATGACCCATTTATTCAGTCTTCTTTACCCTCGCCTGCCGTTCCACTGACAACACATCGCAGAACCGCCGGAGCACAGCTGGGAATCCCGGCTCCTCTGCCAAATAACTCACACCGGATTCCAAACTTAGCACACACACATCAGCCTCTTTCTCCCTCTGTTCCTCACATTCCTTCCCCTGCATCCTTCCCCTCTCCCCCCACTCTTGCCTCCAGCAGGGCGACATTAGCAACCGTCAGCGTGACAGAAGCAGAAATTGGCTTTCTGTCACCCACTCGACCCGCAGCGGCGTTCCTGAACAAACACTTCCAGACCCCACACCGAGCCGACATGCAGCCTTTTGAGCTCTTTTTCTCCCTCTCTGGGAAACAATCTTCCACACTCTCTGGAGATGAATGGGAAGCCATTCCCTCGCAGCCTTCGCTTCCTGCCAGAGACGCTGTCAGTGATGAAGTTGACTCTCATCCTGCGAACGGCTCCCTGAAAGCAGACGCCTCCAGAATTGATTCCATATTTGATCTTGCAGATGTCGCTCCGAAGATGCTTCCTGCTGAAGAGCGAGTCTCTGAAGTCGGAGTGAGTTCTACGGCTGAGAGCAGGAGAGACGGGATGCAGGAAGCTGCAACAGGTTGTTTGATTGCTGCTTCTAAACACACAAACAATCCAAGCATGATGGATGCATCTCAGCAAATCACTTCTGCTGTTACCCCAACACCCCTGCCATCTTCCGACCCCAATCCAGCAGCTTCCAGGTCCCCCACCAGCTCTTCCATCCATGCCCCAAATCAAGACATCATGTCTGGGCTAAAAGAGCTTTCCGCTATCGCAGACACAAAAAACATCTCCATCATGAATAAAGACATCATTCTGATGCTCAAAGACGCCCCTCTGGAGCCAGCCGAAGTGACAAACTCCACACGGCCCAAAAATGCTTCTGAAGATTCAAGTCCTTTAGAAGAACCAGCTGTTGCAAAGCCAAACCCGGCTTCAGATCCGAACCTGTGGAACCACGGAGTTTTCCTAAAACCATCTGCAGCTACAACTACTTCCTCCTCCTCAGCCGCTCCACTCAGAGACCCGAGTCCGACCACGCTGCGTCCCGCTCTGACTGCTGGTTCCTGCCACTGCAAACTGACCTTTGATTTTCCGTGTCTGTGCAGAGAGTCATCAGGGAACAGTATGTTCAAACCGTAGCTGTAGACCGTCGGAGAAAACAATCACGTGTAGAAACCTCCTTCTGATTGTATTAAGTCTTAAAATCTGGGAGTTTTCGCTCAGTGTGATACAAGGGATACGTTAGATTCCTTCTTAAGGTGGTTGGGCTTTTCTGTAGAACAACGAACCTTTAATCATATAAATCAGTTCGATCTTCTTGATCATACAGTGTGTTGTTTGTAAAGTTACACAGTCAAAAATCAAAATCATGAAAAAATAAATGGGCGTCAATTTTACAGCCATATTTTCAACATCATTAATTCATTTACAAATGTCACAGTTTCAAACTAAATATTTAATTAGCAGACTCAGTATTCAGTTCAGTAAATAATTAACGTGCTGATTATTTAGTTTATTTAGCTATTCATTTAGTTTAAATACTTTGCTGGCTCTAACATTTAGCAACATATTTAGTTTTTAGACTAAATATTTTTACTAGCCCAGAGTTAACTAAATATTTAACTAACTCCAATATTTAGCTAAATATTTAGTTTTTAGACTAAATATTTTCAAACTGAATATTTAGTCTACAAATATTTAGTTTATAAACTAGATATTTTGTGTGCTTGGAGTATTTAATTTTGAGTTAAACAGTTTCTTTGTAACAAAATATTTACCTCAAAGATAAATAATCAGTTTGTAGCCGAGTTTGTTTTTTTATTTATATTGAAACTGACGTTTATAAATGGTGAAATTATGACTGAAAAATTAACAACTTGTTTTTGTCTTATAGCTAAATAATCTGAATTCCTGCTGTTCATCTTTGACTGTGTAACAAACGGCACCGTTTGGAGTTTTGCTGATTGGTTTGGTGTGATTCTGGGTCCATTCTGAGGCCTGAGCTGTCCAATCAGGCTGCTGTTTTGGTAGTTCTAGTTTAAATGCAGGTATCGGACGTTTTTTTGATTTTCTGACACTTTTCCTCAACAGTTTCAGTCCTCGACTTTTAGCGAAGTCCATCCTGCTCTCTGGGGGAGACCTTCCTGCTCAGCTGCTCGGATTCTGAGTCCTTGTCAGAAATCTGCTTGAGATGTTTGAACAAGCAAAAAAGTAAAAAAAAATCCCTGTGCAGTTTGCAGGCTCTCCGACCAGAAACAATGTCTTCTGTTAGGGCCTCAAACTAACAACTGTAGATGTAAGAGAGACACCTAGTGGCTGCTGTGAAGCATAGCAGGAGATGGAGCGACGCACTAAACCCGCTGGGGCTCAACGCCATGAGAAAACGATAAATACTGTTAATAAGATGAAATATCTCTGAATATTTATTTCAGTTCATCAAATCAGGAATACTCCTGATAAAAATATGCAAAAATATTTAGAGTAAAACTAATGTAACTGTTGCTAAAATACCTTTTATTGAGGGACATTGTCTTTTTGGATTCATATTTAGATTTTTTTTTTATGTATTCATCTTGAGTTGTGAGTGGCAAAAAATTATTCAGTTTCTAAATGTGCAAACCTGCCAGAAGAATATTAATAAAGAACTCATTTTAGGTATTTATTTTGAATAAAAATGTTAGATTGGGGAATGATTTTCCTTCTACTCCTCAGTTAAGCTCAGTTGAGTTACTGTCAAACTCCATCCACTGCTGGTAATTCTGTCTGTCTGCAAAACATTATCTTAATCTGCTGAACTTCCCGATTCCCTCTAGCGACAAAACTGCACAAATTAGCTGATTAGATTATTTTCCATCTCATCAACCAGTAGATTATCGCCTAAATTTGCAGGTTTTATCTGTCCATACCCAGAAATCTGGGCTCAGCTGCAGCAGCTCAGTCAAATCCCACTGGTGTTTCCAGAGAGATGAAAATAAGGGCAGTGATAAACCTCAGATTTTGGTTAAAAATCTTTAGCTTTCCGCAGATGGTTAGATAACCGTTCAGGCAATCAGAAGGTTATTAGCATCACAGTGATGTGAGTTTATTCACCCAAATGAACTAATCTCCCTCCATTCGTGTGTTGCTGAATACATTCTCTATTTTACGCTCAGTTTGAATGCAAACGATCAAGACTGGGGGAAATTGGGCTGAAAGGTTGAAAACCTGTAAAAGATTTAGGAATCTAGCAGCATCACTGATGAAAACGTTGCAGTTGAGAGAGAAGAAACCTGTTGTTTTGTTGGCTGTTATCTGCTGAGCAGCACTTTTCCTGCTCAGCAGTTCACTGGAGGTTAACATGCCTCTGCTGGCTCTGAGTGCTTGATTCATCTCCTGCTGTGAGGCGCAGAAACAGGAAGAATGAAACTTGAATGAAAAGCTCTGACTGGGACGTTTTCCTGGTTTTTTGCAGACGGTTTGTTCTACCGGGTTTCCTTCACGGTGGAGTCTAAGCTCAGCCAGCAGGAGGTGCAGCGAGCCACAGCGCTTTGGGTAAGATGGGAGAAAAGTTCCCACAGTTTCCCCTGGAAACAGCAGAAAGAGCTGATCTGAAGCTTCATCAGTACGGGACAGGATTAGGGCCAAACGTTAAAAAAATATGACTTCCTCTCAAAGTTATGATTCTTATTCTCTGAATTCTGACATTATTCTTAATATTCTGACTTTTATCTCAAAATTTTCACTTTAAGCAAAATTCACACTCTTTTCTCAGAATTCAAACTTTAATCTCAATTTTTAACATTTCTCAGAATTCAATTTATTTTTTTTTTTGCTTACATTTTCAGCTTTTCTTTTAATTCTGACTTTAATTTCAGGATTCTGTCTTTTTTTCTCAGAATTGTGACTTTTGACCTCAGAAGTTTGAAGTCATATTTTTTTATTTTTTCCTCTTCTGAACATCAGTTCTCATCTGTTTGTAATCTCTGGCTGCTGCTGAGTGATCAATGTGTTTCTTCTTGCAGATTAATCAAACTTTTCAGAACTGG
Organism: Poecilia latipinna; assembly: GCF_001443285.1. Classification (NCBI taxonomy): domain Eukaryota; kingdom Metazoa; phylum Chordata; class Actinopteri; order Cyprinodontiformes; family Poeciliidae; genus Poecilia; species Poecilia latipinna. The sequence continues at coordinate 18,467 of NW_015116174.1, forward strand.
ACCCATTCTTTGGATTACATCAGGTGATTCTGCAAACTTTTTAAAATCTGCAAATATTTTTTTGGTGCAGTTTTGTATTTTATTCTGTTAAAAAGATCATATATGAGGCCTTCAGGATGTTTTAAAACATTTTATTCACAGGTGTACTATCATCTCCATGGTAACATCCTGTGTCCTTAAATAAAACTGTTTACTTCACCAGCTTGAAGTAAACTATTAAGTATCCCAACTAAAGGGATAATAAAAAGGAAAATGTTTCTATTTTTCTGTTTCTAATTGCGCCAGGATTCTCTGTCTGTTGCTACTGCTGCCATCTAGTGGACGTTCACTAAAACTACAGTTGAACGTCAAAAGAATGAATAATTATAGAACGATCTTTAAAAAAATCTAAAAACAAATAAAAAAATGTTGGAAAGAGAAATATTGTAAAACAATGTAGATTCAAACACTGTTTATTACTAAAAGACTAAATGTTTTTATTTGTACTTTATTACATTTTATCATGTCTCCTTGAAGTAATTTGTTTCTGCTGTTTCTTTATTTGTATCTGTTTTCCAGAGTTCAGCAGAACGCAGCCTTGAACAGGTGAGTGTTTTTAAGCTTCAGAGCTGAGCTTCAGGTGATGACCAGCTTAAATCTGAGCTGCTGTTTGGTCTCAGTTTCACCTGCCAGGTGCTGCTGATGATCACCAACGAGAGCCTGGGTGAAGCCGACGTGTTGGACCAGCTGAACAACAACCCGGCCGGCACCAGCCTGCTGGGCCAGGCTGCCAACATCAACGTTCACCAGATCGGTCAGGAACGAGTTCAGCTGCAGAGATCTGTCCAACTGGAAACTCTGAGTTTAGATATTTGTAGATATTTGTATATTTGTTTGTGTTCATCTAATTATAATCTATCATGTAGATTATTTAAATTGAAACCTTGGTTAATAAATACCAAATTCTGGTCATTTATTTGAGTTTTAAATCTCATATGTTTAATAAGGCAAACAGTTCAAAATACATTCAGGGATTTTCTTACATTCTTTATAGATTATTATATAATAATGATTAATGATGTTACCATTTAAAGCCTTATTTTATTACATTACTACATAGTTGGGTGTTACAGTCCTCTTCTCTTTGTTCTGTTTGTCATGAACTGTCTGTATCTGTAACATGTTGGTCTGTTTGCCTCCTTCCTCACAGAGAACTGCCCAGAGGACAACAACCTCCACTACCTGTGGCCTGAGACCAAACCCAGAGTCACTCACTTCCTGCCCTGCTTCCCCAACAAGGACCAGAGCGCCTCCAGAACCTGGTAACAAAAAAATACTGCAGTTAGGCCAAGGTCAAACTGTTTTTGATTTTTATCACAGCATGTGGTATTTTGAGGGTATTTCCTTTGCTCAACCTTCGACTGATCAGATTTTTTAAAATTTCACCTCCTTCTGCTTGTTGTAATCTAAAATTAGCCGATATTTGGAAATGTTGAACAGTCCCACAGCATAATACCACCACCCCCATGTTTCACATTCTATTAGGAAGCTTCATCAGCGCGTTTTTTTTTTCCCCCCTTCTGATGTTTTTCTTTATATAAAGAGTAAAAAACTTTTGTCTTGACACAAAAGCCCAGAAACATAAAGAATAAAATAAACGGATGTCAGATGTTCAGTTTTATCACTGTTGTGTTTTTCCTTCTGGAAGTTTTTAATCACTTTTGGAGCGATGTCCAGTTCTTGGTATCGTTTCTGTGCTGCCATGTTTCCTCCATTTGTCACTGATTAGCTTCTGTTGGTCACAGTTTATCTAATCGCCCTGAAACTTCACAAGAAAGCATGAAACCTCGTAAATCTTAAGGAACCCTAATCTCATTAATTGGAAATCATTTTATCTTCTCTGAAGTTTAAACTGAATTTTAAATGGTGTTTAAGCAGAACCGGGTCGCTGGAGAACATTTAAATCTGATTAGCTTCAGTTTGAGACGTTTCATTAATCACTGCTGGCTGAACAAAGACGCTCAGCTCTGATTATCAGTAGATTCACTTAAAAAGCCATGAGGCCGATATAGATAGACTCTTAGTGATTAAACTCCTGGTGACGACAAACTGTTCATTATTGTTTCTAATGCAGAGACAATATACAGCTAATAGTGTTTGTATGTAATTAATGCAAACAAACATAACCGCTTGATCTAATTTCTGCTTCTACTTATTGTTTTCTGTTATTGGTTCACTTTAAAGAACATGTGTTATAGCAGATTATATAATAAATATATATTAACTAGATGTTTGTTTTGTTCGTCTGCTGAATGATTATGACAGAGTCGGACATATTTTGACACATTTAACCTGTTTTTGTCTCTTTTCCCAGTTTGATAAACCCAGAAACCTTCCAGTCTGTCTGGTCGGCTGCAAACCTCACCAACTGCTCAGTCACTGCAGGTACAAACAACTGAAAGCACATTTAGAAATAAAAATATAACTGTCCAAAGTTAATAAAAGCTTTCATTAGCTGAGTTTATCTAAAATTTACACAAATTTAAAAAATGTCAAATGCATTTTAAGTTCGGCTTAATTTGGGATAAATACATTTTCTGAAGAGTTTAAGATTAAATGAAGAATAAAATCCAGAAAATGATTTTGATACAAAATTGTATTAAGTCTTAATTTATACATTCATTTAATTTATATTAAAAGTAATTGAACAAAGAAAGTCTCATCTGGCAGCTTAAATTAAACTGATTGTAAATTAAACAGGTTTAGATTTAATCATGTTTGCCTAATTTTTTATAAGTTTCCACATTAACCCTTAAAGACCATGAATTTAACCTACTGTGTGTTTTTGTAGAAAATGCAGCAGGCGTGGCGGAGCAGCTGGCAAACTTCACCAAGAACACTCTGTCCAGGGAGGAGGTGGGATTCAGACTGAAAACTCATCAGAACCATAATGAGAATAAACCCAACCAGCTGTTTGTTTTCCTTCCTTTTGGGCTGCAGGTCTCTCAGGTCGTGACGAAGGTCCAGGAACTGGTCAGCGTCGCCAAGATCGACACGGCGGTGGCCGAATCAGTGGTCCATATCATCTCTAACGTCATGGTCAGCTCAGAGAAAGCGTCCAACATGTACGTCTTCCTGACCGTATCATCCGGCCTGCTGGACCAGATCCACACGCCTCTGCTGAGGAAACTCAGATTTTACCTTTTCTCCTCCAGAGCTCTGAAAGCTGTGGACGAACTGGCTAAGAAGGTGGAGTTTGATGGTGCGTCGGTGCACATCAACTCTAAAAACCTGGCTCTGGGCGTCCTGGCGCTCGACTCCAGATCGTTCAACGGGACGTCATTCAGCGCCTTCTTCCCTCCAAACTCCACTGACCCCCAGGTAACTGGGCCAGTCCCCGCAGGAAGAGCACGTTCTCCTCATCAATCCTCTTCCAAAGTGCTGATTTCTGTTTTTAATTAGCAAAATCCTCTTTTGTTTTCTTTCTTCTAAACCAACATAATGAGAAAAGCCTCTTAAAATAGGTTTATATGTTGTTTTTATTGTATTTCTGTCCCTGTTAAATGAAACCAATCAGCTGAACTGAGTCCTTCCTGTGTCAGATCGAGTTCGACCGGACAGCCAACCCGTTGGCTCAGGTCACGCTTCCCGCCTCGCTGCTCTCCGGAGTCTCTGCGGACGTTTTCAGCCGCTCGTCTCTGTCCAGGATCAACTTCATGTTCTTCAGCAGCCCCAGCCTCTTCATGGTAGGATGGCAGGGCTGAGCTTCATCGGTGAGGATGAGGGGAGCAGCAGGTCACGCGTCTCTGTGTTTCGTCCCCAGAAAGAGCAGAAAGGTTTGTCTCTGAACAGCTACGTGGTGGCCAGCAGCGTCGGGAACATTTCCATCACGGACCTGCAGGATCCGGTGAAGATCGAGATCGCACATCTGTCTGATCAGGTGCATTTATTTGTCATTTACTTACTGCAATTATTTTTACTTTATGTTTCTTTATTTTTTACCCTGTTTATACTTTTATCATTTTAAATATTTCTTGTGATTTTTTTCTTTTTTGCAAATATTATATTCTGAACCAGTTGGCTACAAAATTTGAGTTATTAGAATTAATTTAAATTTGTATTTTATTCCATTGTTGGTGTTTTAATTATGTTCATGCTAGTTGCCTTTATTTTATTCTCAGATATTGTTTTTGTTTGTTTTGCTTTTCTATACTTTATTTATGTTATTAGAGCTGAATGTGTATTCTTTTTGTCTATTTTTAATTTTATGCACTTATTGTTTATTTTAATTAATAATGGATCAGTTTTGGTTTTTATTTCATTCAATCAGAATTTATAATTTTGCTGGGATTTTTTTTGTTCAGTTTTATATTTCAGGTGATTGATTTAATCATTGTGAATATTTTCAAGTTAAATTCCTAAAATATACTTTCTTTTATTTCTTCAGTAATTTTTCTGGTTTGATTTTAATGTCTCATCTAATTTTTAAAATTATTATTTTCTCTTTTTTAATTTAAATTCAACTCTTTTTTATTTATCAATATTCTCTCTCAGTGTGTTTTTTCAGATATTTTTCCCTTCAGGTTTGGAGCATAAATGAAAATGTTATTCTATTTTTTATGTAATTTTTTTGTTGAGCTGTTTCTTCCTGTTTCCTATCAGGGGTCGTCGCGTAGAAAATGTGTTTTCTGGGACTTCAGCATGAACAGTGAGTCTGTCACTTCAGTTTTATCCTGCAGTTTCTTTTCTGCTTCAGGTCACAAGGTTGTTCTGAAATATTCAAATATATGTATATAATTTTATGTAACAATGATAAATTAATCAACAGCTTTAATCTGTTTGACCGCCACCAGGGGGCGATGGAGGCTGGAATAACCGCGGCTGCAGCGTTTCTAAAGAATCGACCTCCAGCAGGACCATCTGCCTCTGCAACCACCTGACCCACTTCGGCATCCTGATGGTGAGACGCATCACAGACTGGGATCCATCAGACGTCGCTGTTCACATTCACAGCTGTTTCCTCAAACAAACATAAACATAACAAACAAAAAGAAAAGTCCTGCTGGGAGTCAGAGGTCAGAGTTAACGTTGTGAGCATATAAATCTTATCGTCGGCTAACCTCAGACTTCATTCTGAAAACAAAATCACATCTTTCATTTTCCTGGCCTGTGATGACGTTTGAGAACATTCAAGTGGATTCTGGAGGTCATTTAATGTCTCAAACTCAGTGTTTTGGTTCAAGCAAAGGTGGAAAAACATCTCAATGTCCAAACCTACCATGAAAGTGTTTTAGTTAAGAAATGTTTCTAAAAATAATGAGCAAAACAACTAAACTCACAAAGGCAGATCAGGTTCTGTTTGTGTTCCAAGTCGAGCCTGGAAAATAAACCAGCAGTGAAAAGAAATCCTGAAGAGTTTTCTGTGTCTCTGATTCCCTGCAGGACATTTCCCAGACTTCCTTTAGAATCGATCCAGAGAACAAGAAGGTCCTGACGTTCCTGTCCTACATTGGCTGCGGCATCTCGGCCATCTGCTCGGCTGCCACGCTCCTCACCTACATCGCCTTCGAGTGAGTCCAGCCGCTGTGATTCAGTGGTTGGAGTTATAACCACCATTCAGAGAATCAACTAAACGTCCTTTTTTCCATCCTCCCAGGAAACTGCGACGGGATTATCCGTCAAAGATCCTGATGAACCTGAGCACGTCGCTGCTGTTCCTCAACATCGTGTTCCTGTTGGACGGTTGGCTCGCCAGTATGGTCTACAGCGAGGGGCTGTGCATCTCTGCAGCCGTCCTGTTGCACTACTTCCTGCTGACGTCCTTCACCTGGATGGGCCTGGAGTCGGTGCACATGTACATCGCTCTGGTCAAAGTCTTCAACACCTACATACGCAGATACATCCTCAAGTTCTGCATCGTGGGATGGGGTGAGCGCTTTGTGTTTTATAGGATTATGGTTCATTTACAACTCATTGAAAGTTGAGATATGACCAACCGGTGCTGATTCTTGGAGTTATATGACGTCCAAACCTTTTATGCCGTGTGCGAAAATAAAAAAAGCCCCCTCATGCTAGCGCAAAAACTTAGCAAGAAACTGCTTTGTTTTCTAAACTGATGTATTTTTGTTAACCAAATGTATTTTATATTTCATATTAGTATAACTATGTGGTTAATGGAAACGCAGCTATTAGTAGTTTTCTTTCCAGAACTGCCTTAAAAACTGTGAACTATATTTATTCCATTTTAACTGAGTGTGACTGTCTGTTTTTCAGTAGAGTTGGTAAAGATGTGTTGTTCTACTGACATTAAAATGACAGCAAAAAATCACAGGCTAATAAAAGAAAAACATTTATTTCTAACCTGAAATTTTCTGTTAAAGGTATAAATTTGTCACTGAAAGTCTCATACAAAGAAAAACACATTTAAACTGTTTCTAAACTCTTGGATGAAGAGGCCAGTTCAGCTTTGACCTGATCCCTGAGTGGCCCGGTCCAGTCCTGGTTCCTCCAGGCCTGTTTCTGAACCTTCACCTGTTTCAGGTGAATCAGGAAAAGACCTGAAACATGCAGGATTTCGGCTTCTGAGGACCGACTTTGGACATCACTGATAAACATCCGTCTGCGTTTTTCATTTCCCATGTTCTCCTATAAATTCATAAATAGAAAAACTTTTGCTTTGCATTTAAAAAATTAATGGATAAATCTAAAAATATGAGTTTAAAACCTGGCATTCCAACAGCGAAGAAGAGGAGATGTCTTCTGCACTGCAGAGTTCAGAAACCTGAACTGCAACAGGAACCTGTTCTGCTGGACAGCTGAGACGTTTTGCAGAAAGATTAGGACGAATGACACCTGGATCTTTTCATGGCTCCATATCATCAATGCAGGAATGTCTAAAAGTTGGAAGAACAACTGGAAACATTAGAAACTGGGGAAGGCCTTTTATGGGATGCACTGCAAGCTGAAAAGCAGAAATAGATGGATGGACCAGCACAGAGTGGATGGAGGAGCCCAAACTGTCAACTGAAAGCTTTTAGGCTCTGAGTTATTTGCATTCACCAAAACATCAGGGGAGGAAGGATTTGTTCACTTTGAGCTTCTCCAAAAACATCCAGAAGACGATGGGAGAAAAACAGAGTTTAGGATGGAGGCGATGCATCAATCAGGCCGGCGTCAGAAACTCATCCAGAGATCCTAAACAGTAAAAGTTTTCCTCTGCGCTTTCTTCCAGGTTTACCTGCAGTGCTGGTGGGAATCGTTGTCACGGCGAATAAAGACTATTACGGCGTCTTGAATAACCACACCGATGATTCAGCAATGATGTAAGACCACCATATTTGGAGTTGTAACCTGTCTGGTAAAATCCAGAGTGTGTTGTAAATGAACATTTAAATGAAGTTTTTATCGCTGTAGAAGTTATTGTTTCCTCTAAACTTGAATGTTACTGAAGGTAAACCACGGTGGGACTTCACTGCAGCAGCCACAGACTTAGCAGATGTTTCCTGTCCTGCATGTTTCCTCTCAGGTGTTGGATCAAGGAGAAGAGCGTTTTCTACACAACCTGCGTTGGTTATTTCTGCCTGATGTTCCTGCTCAACGTGGCCATGTTCATCGTGGTGATGATGCAGATCTGCGGCCGCAACGGCAAACGCAGCAACCGCACCCTGCGAGAAGAGGTCCGTGCTCAATGTTTTAACATAAATCTGAACATTTTTCAGTCAAATCAGCTTTTGGTGATGAGATTAATGTGTCCAGGATGTCTTTGAAGGTTTCATTTGAAATGTTTAAATTGTTAAATCCTCCACTGTGGTCCAGATTCTCAGGAACCTGCGGAGCGTGGTGAGCCTCACCTTCCTGCTCGGGATGACCTGGGGCTTCGCTCTGTTCGCCTGGGGACCCGTCTACCTGACCTTCACCTACCTGTTCACCATCTTCAACTCCCTGCAAGGTCCTGAGTCCAGACGGCCGTTACCTCCGAACCGAACCGAACCGAACCGACGGCTCATGACTTTAGAGCATCTAAACATTCAGGGTTCAAATGAGGGAGGAAAAAATTATTTTAATCTGAGGGGATTTCAGTGGCTCAAGTTTGATCATCCATCCATTCATCCATCCATCCATCCATCCATCCATCCATTCATCCATCCATCCATTCATCCATCCAGTGAGATCTTTTGGCTCTTTGGTCTCATGTGAAAAAATATCTTATTTTTATAATCTGGTTGTTCAGATTGTACTGCAGCTCCTCCTCATTTATTCAGGCTAAAATTTGCTTAATGTTCAGCAGACATGATAAAAAGTCGCTTCATAAAAGTTTCAACCTGAAATGTTCTTGCCTGATCTCATCTCCTCTCAGGTCTCTTCATATTTATCTTCCACTGCGCTCTGAAGGAAAACGTGCAGAAGCAGTGGAGAAGATACCTCTGCTGTGGCCCCTACAGGCTCTCAGAAAACTCAGGTATCCGTCCGTCCGTCTACCTGCCTCTCTTCCCCACAGGAAGCCCTTCGGATTTGTCTGCCTTGCTGCTGCCAGGTTCACAGAGCTGTGAGAAAAACAAAGGAAGGACAGTTTAATAAAACCTAAGTCACCTCGGCTCTGCAGCTAATAAAAGCAGATAAAACGCAGCCGTCTCTCAGGGAGAGGAATGTCCTCCAGGTGCAGTCAATCTGAGGACGCTGTACTCAACACTCTGTGAACATCCAACATGAAGTTTGACTTCATACTGTAAAAATTCCTTATGAACTTTGTGTGTCATCGCCTTAGAAATGAGGAAAACCTCCTTCAGCCAGGATCACGGTCGTGTTCCTGTCCTGCCTGTGTGTGGGATGAACACAGCGAAGTTAACAACGACCTGTTGGGCGTCTCAGCTGGACGTAAAACAAAAGCTGTTTCCACATTACCGAAACTTTCCACTCATTGACTCAATTTGTCCAAAACTGGAGCACACAGAGAGAGGGATCTTTGATCTTTGATCAAGGTAAACGGTAAACGGCCTGTACTTGAACATGACCCCAAAGTACTTCACTCTACGTCTCATTCACACGGTGCTGGGGGTGAGCTACTGGATAGTAGCTACAGCTGCCTGACAGAAGCCTGGCTGCCGGGCGCCGCCGGTGCAGATGAAACGCCTTGCCCAGGGAGCCGGGATCAAACCAGCAACTTCAGGACAAACTCTTTCAGGACGTCTCTGGAGAGTCCTGCTCTCTCTCCTTCTCTTCTCTCCACTCTTTTCTTTGAGGATTTGGGTCTGGAGACTTATGTTTCCATCTTCAAATTTCAGATTCCGTCTGGTTTTTATTCAATATATGCTGCAGTTTGCAGGTTTCATGGACTGTAACAATGTTCTCTCTTTTGGAGGAGAAACAGACCCAAAGCATCACAGATCTCCCACCGTACCTAACCACCTGGATATTGATCTGTTTCAATAGAGTTATGGGTAATTGATGATTAATGTGGCCAGGAAGCATTCAGTCTGCAGACCAACAGAATTAGATGGTTGACAAAAATCTGGAAACAAAAGCCAAGACAAACTGAAGCTTCCACTGAAGTGGGCGGAGCCTCGATATTTGTTGTGTTTGTCGATCGGGGACCTGAACGACGCAGACGCCAACCGACCTGTACTGTAACCAGAGAAAGAGGACCGCTCCAAGAATCAGACACATTTACACAGAAATGTTTCATTTTGCACACAACCCCAAAGTCAACACCCTTAAAGGGACAGCATTGTGAAAAATCAACTTTTTTGAGCTTTACATCATGTTATAAATTAATTCACTCATCACCATCATACCTGAAGTTTTACCTTAATTCATTCATACATGTTTGAGAAATCCTTTAATCTCCATGGCAACGAGTCAGCTGTCCAAAATGCCTGAGTGGACACAGCAGCTCCTCCTCAGAACTGCAGCGTCCATCTGCCCTCCCCACTCAGCTCCTTCAGACTAGCCAGCAGCAATTAGCAAACACCAGGTGGAACTGAGCTCATTATAGGAGCTGATTCTCAGTGAAACGCTGGTAAAAACATTGCTAAAGGGTAAATAGAGGAGCCATGTTGTGATGACTTCCTGGAGTTTTTAAAGAGACAGAGCCCCACTTTCAATTTGTGAAATCAGGAAGTCATATTTGACATACATATCACTTTTAGAACAATTGAAGGTTACACAGTTACTTGATTATGCTATAAATTGGCTCCATGTGCCTGGAAAAATCATTTCTACTCCAGGTAATCACCTGATGTGGCTTACTGGTTCTGTTTGCCTCCTGCAGACTGGAGTAAAACGGCCACCAACAACACGAAGAAGGTGAGCTCAGACAACCTGGCCAAGTCGCTGTCCTCCAGCTCCTTCGGCTCCAGCACCATCAACTGGACCTCCAAGGCTAAAGCCACACTGACACCGTTCTCCAAGCGAAACAGGAACACAGGTGAGACGCCTGGCTAATGAGAACCCCACATGAAAGTGTTTTCATGCTTGACAGATCAAACAGGACTGTAAGAACCTGGAACAACTCTGAACACAGTAGTTTACTAAATGAACGTCTTGCTGTGAGAAAATGAGCTCAGATATAAAAGAGTTTTTCCTTCAACCTTAAGGTCTGGAAACAAGGGAAGGAATCAAAGTTCACACAGTCGGACTTTGGTCTTTAAAGCTACAGTGAACAATAGTTTACCAATCTTTGTAGAGTCCTATTGGGGGGACGTTTCTGCTTTTCTGTCTAGTCTTTATAACCGATCGTGTTTTACAAAAATAAAATGTCAGAAACAGAAAATTAAACCTTGTAAGAAAAATAATTTTACACACGATGCATGGGGGCTTCAACCAAAGTCGGTCAGAAACTGTATCAGAAGGAAAAAGGCCAGGGAATAAGATCCGGCAGTGAATCATCCCACTCATCCTCCTCATTATTCTTTTCCTCTTCATCCACTCATTTTTCTCATCATTAATCACAACATGCAGCCCATTTTTCAACCCTTTTATCCTCCTTGTCATTTTTATCATCGTCATATTTGTCATTGACAGATTTTTCTTTCCGTTCTTTCCGCTCATCATTCTTTTCATCCCGCTCATCCTCTTCATCATCCTTAAGGACTCGGATTCGTTCTGTTCCTTCTTCTGTCACCTTATGTCACCTTTCTCTCTTCTCCTTAAAATGCTTCATCCCACTCATCCTCTGTGACCCAACTTGATCGTATTCCTTAATGTTTTTTCAACCTGTTCATCCCAATCATCCCTCCCATCATATTTTATATAATCCCTCTTTCATCCAATGTTTTCTGGTTTCTATTCTTCATCTGTTTTATCCCACTCATCCTCTTCGTTATTCTTGGCTCTCTTTTCATCCCACTCATCTTCCTCAGCAGTCGTCACAACTGCTTCCCTCTATGAGTCCCATTTATTCTCCCCATCCGCATTGAATTATTAATCCGATTAAAACCGTTTCCACTCAGTCTTGTTCTCAGTCCAGTTTAGTCTGATCCAGCACATCATCCTTTTGTTTCTCCACTGTAAATATCAATCCTCGCCGTTTTCCTGTTTCTTAGGTGCCATCTGGAAAGTCCTAACTATGAGGTCTTTTGTCTGCTGAGGCAGAATACCAACACCCACATCTCATTGTTCTGAGACAAACAGCCTCTTTGGACGTCCATTAACGCTGTTAACTAGTAAACTTTGCTAATGATAAATTAAGCCTTTTATTTCCTCTAGTTTGTTCGTTGTACCACGCTAGAATTAGTGGAAAAATCACAGCAGTTGTTCCTTTGTAAGTAGATGATTGTTAAGAACAATCAAATCGGAACCAGGCTGCCTGAGTCCCTGTTTCCAGACTGTGTGTGCAAACAGTCATTGTTCTGTTCATTTTGTTGCAAGTTCTCATGTGTGTGTGTCTGTGTCTGGTGTGTAGAGAGCTCATCAAAGCATTAACAGGAGGAAACCACCTGCAGAGGTAAAGATGATGTCATGTGATCCGCTTCAGGTTTCCCAAAACGCCTCTGAGTGAATCTGAATTATGCAAATCCTCAGATTCACCTTTTCACAGGATGAAAAGTCCTGAATCAGACGTTTTGGGAAAATGCCGCCCGCTGAGTGTGTTGTGATTGTCTGCTCGCTGTGATGTCACACTGTTTCCAACCCGAGACGCTTTGAAGGGTTTGAAAACCAAACTCCACCCGCTCAGAGCGTCCCAGGATGCAGAAACAAACGCCCACTGCCAGTCTGCATCTCTGCTAACATGTGTGGTGTGCTTTGGTTTCCTCTCAATAGTTTGCTGTTATGGATTCTTAATAACAGCCTAATGTGCTTCGTATCAGTCAGTCACTGATCATGTGGGTTTGCTGTTTGGAATTAACACCAAATGTGAAAGACGTCAAACATTGTTTATATGTTGGGATGAAATAAACTCCAGTGGGAGTGAATTGATCTGGCTCTCATTGGCTGGAATCACATGAAACATCTGTTCTCCAAACTCCACCAAAGCTGCAGCATTTCAATCATTTCTACGATTCTTTCATGAGCCGCCAAACCGTAACGCAGCTCGCAGATAAACAGCTAAACTTTAGTCTGAAATGTTGCTGTAGATGAGTTCATTCTAACTTTAAAGTTTAAAAAATCTTTTTTACAATAAATATTAATTTTTTGTCTTTGATACTTTAATATTTTTTACATAAAGTAGACGGGTACATCAGAACAGACCAAAACATTTCTCACGATAAAATATAGGAAACTGTAAACATTTCTTTAAAAAGGACAGATCTGGGACCAATTTTGTGTTTTGAATCTAAAATGATTCACAACTTATTTTTTAACAAAAATCTGTCATTATTTAAATTAAAATGTTTAATTTTAATTGTTGTGACCCAAAAGTTCTTTTAACTGAGAATTTTCCAAAGTTGCTGTTAATCTGACAAACGAGCCTAAAACGAAGACAGACTCAGATTCTTGATTATGATCCGTAAGTTATTATCATAAAACTTTAATTAAACTGTGTTCACTTTTATTTGTTTGCATTTGGACCAGTAATGAAACATGATGTAATACTGCAAAATAAGGCTCTAACTGACATCTTGCTGGCAGAAATGATTTCATGAAGTCATAAAATCGGATTCTCTTACAATGAGAACAAAACAAAAATCTTCTTTAAGTCGTTGGTTGCTGCCTACAGATATTCAGCCTGCCTGCCTTTCCTGGTTTTACTGAAGACAAACAGAGATTTGGGAGTTTATTAAAACCTTCCAGTCAATTTAAAGTTACTGAGGATGTTTAATTTGGGATAAATATTGTGGGGTACTAGTAGGACCAAAACCAAGCGGTGTAATTTCCAAATTTTCTGATATTTATTGATTTAATGGAGGTTATTTTTGCTATTTGAGTTCCTTTCTGGTACACTTTGCACCACCTCTTTGTACTTTGGGTTTTATTGGTACAACCTAAGGAATAATCACCAAATCCACTCAGTTGACAGGAGCAAAGTGTTTCAAGCAGAAAGTAATGTGTGCTTTAACTTCAAAACGTGTCCATCTGTTTTTACAGACCATTAAACCTGTGGATGAGTTTCTAACCTCTTCTAAAATCTTTCCCACTTCATGTCTGACAGCTGAAATTAGCGGCCGCTTGTGAGTTCAGCTGGACTTTAAGTGAGCACAGATGGTTGTATTTCTTTGCATTAAGTTTTTATCATTATCTAAGTTTCTCTAAACAGATTCCTCATGCAAATGAACATATAATTTTTGTTTCGCCCACAATAGGTGTAATTTATCAGTGATAAATTTCACTAACCTTCATTTGGCTCTGTGTGCCTTTCCAGAACACTTTTATTGGCTAATCGTGGACGTGAGTGAAGTAAGAAGATTTAATTTCTGACAGTTTTGAACAATTCTTCGGTTTGTACAGCTGGGAAGGATTTAATTCCTATTTTGTCTTTAGTTTGGCATTTTTACAGCACAGGAAGCGAGTCCAGCTCGGCTCGCCGCTGGTTTGGCAGCTCACACGGTGGGCTTCCTTTTCACTGCATCGCCACACAACAGTCAGAAATAACAGATTAACACCCGAGTCTCAGTATCTGATTTTTATCACCAGGTGGGCTGGAAGAGGCTTGTTTGTCCAACACATTCCACAAATACACAGTTGGGTTGAAGTAGGAGAACATGGAGACCGGGTCAGCACCTTCCTGGTCCTCTGGAGCTAAGTGATGTTTTCTCGTAGTCAGTGTCTCAGGAAGCTTCTCTTCCAGCGCGGAACATCTTCATTTCCACACCGCAGCTCCATCAACCTGATGACTTTCACTTGGAAGAACCTGAACACCTTAAAGTTTCTGCCTCAATAAATAATCTGTTATCCTTGGAGGGTGTCAGGTGGCGAGAAACTATACGGCAAGCAATTAGTACCAAAAATACTACATGTATTAACTGTGTTCTGATGTGTAAATAACAGGATGCACCGCTTTTTGTGTGCAGTCAGTTTCCTCTTCCCTACATTTTAAATGTACCTGAATGGTTTTGGGTAAAAGTGTAATGCTGAGACCCAGAACCACAAAAATGTGAAATGTGAAATAAATGACAATAAATACAATTAGAGAGGGACTTTATCCACAGGTGGAGACACCCTGAAAAGACAAACATGCAAATCCGTCTGCACAAAAACCGTTTATGAGGAATTCTTATTTTATTCTCATTTTTTAAACCCGCTTTGATTTTGTCCATGTTTTAAATTAAAGAGCTTATTTCCTAACTCAATGAGAATCAATAAGTGAGATCAAGATTTTTACATTTCCCATCCCTCGTTGCCCCTCATTGTTCATTTGCAGCTCTGCGTTTCTCTGATTTTCCTTTCCCACCGAAACGCTGCAGCTCGTTCTAGGGGATCCAAAGGAGTTTCCAAACCTGAAAAGATGTATTATTGTGATTCTCAATGCACTTTGACGTAAATACCATTACCATAGTTCAGGTATGCAATCTTTGGACATTTTCCCACAATTTTCCAAATAGAGTAGATACCAAATCTGCTCTGAAAACTCCTTTGCATCTCTGAGGATGAGTTTGTTGGGAATCCTAAGGCTGGATCAATCCATATCATGAGGAAGAAGTTTCTCTTGTAGCCAAATTAGCTGCTATTTGTCTCATTTTGGGTCGCCTGGGAGGAAAAAACTCACATTATGACAGAGTCGCTCGTCCCGTTTGACCAGAGTTGTAACGTATAGATCTGTTAGCTGATCTACGGTCGGACATTCACAGAGGCCTGTTACCGTTTCCACATGGATGGGAGACCTGTCAACGTTCAGCCACTTCGCAGATTAAACCTCGTAAACCACAGATGAGCACACTGGAATAACACTCAACAATTTTGGAAGTAACACCTGATTAACTTCCAAGCACGACCAGGAAAACTTTCCAACCGCCGCCTCTGTCGTTTTGTTGGCAGCGATGGGAATGAAAAAATGTCTCCAGAAGTCTTGCAGATCAACAGTCCGGGGACACAGACTGAAAAACATTGCTCATTTAATGTTTTTCAAATCATTTTAATCAAACTCTGTAGTGTGCTGCCTTCCTGTTCTCATGTCAGCTTTTTGGCTGATCCCACAGTAAAGCAGAACCAGGTTATCCTTCTTTGTGCAGTTCGTCACATTTGAGGCATGAAGGACAGTCTGATCTGATGTCCTAATGGTTCTGATTAAAAACACGTTCTGTTACATGATCAGAGATCTGCACACATGTGGGCCTCGTTTCCCTGCTATATCTGAGGAGCTTCAGCTGAATCAGAGTCCAGTAAATGTTGATGTCGCTGCGGCCCTGGTACGCTGTGATCAACAAGTCGGAAGACGTTTCTTTGAGTTCAAAGTGCTTTAAAGGGAAACAGATGAACAGACGGATGGATGTTTTCTACAACGACGCTCACATGGCTGGAGCTGTTAAATATCGCTCAGTTTTTACAAGTTCTGATGAAATGTCCCAGCATGGATTCACGTTTTCATGTTTGTCAAATTCTGATGCCGAAGCTGAACCTGTTGGTCACATTTTGTAAGTTTGTGCAAACTGCAGCAAATAAACAGTATAGGCCTTCCTAAATTCATAAATTCTGCTTTTGTTTTCCAGTATCACACCATTTTTTCACAAGCCACAATTTCCTAATCCAATAAAAACTGCTACAAATGTTCTGATTCAGGCCTTTAACCCTTTGAACTGGGCGTGGCATTCGGACCTCTGAGGTAAATGTAAAGACTTTGTTCAGCAGATCTCCTTCTCCGCTGCCAACAAAGTCTTTCTCTGCACAGCAGGATTCTGACTGAGTCCCTGCCTGTATGACAGCGTCACGCTGGCAGTGGAAGAGGCCTAGCGAACACTAAATGTGCTTGGTTTGGCCGGAGATGCGTATGTTAAGCTTGACTGCTTTGGCACCTGTTGTACAACAAATTCCCAAGAAATGTAAACCTGAAAAGGCAGCTGGTGTTGATCCGGTATGCATTCACTTAGCATTATTAGTACGAATTCAGACAGACGCAAACAGATGGAGAATGCTAATGAGTTTTCTGCTGAAATTCACCCAATAATCATGTTGACTTTGGCACCTGGTCTCCTGTTTATGCATGTATCCAACCAAAATGTCTTGATTGGCTTCACATTTTCCTACAGGATGTTTTCGATGGACTCAGACCACAAGAACTATTAAAATCTATCAACTGTTAGAATCCTCTAATACGGTTCTAATAGTTAAAGAACAAAAGCACACAAACCCTTACGGACGATCTCACTGGGGTGAAATCCTTTGGAGCCAAACGTTGCCTTTCAGGCCACATGACAGGGAAGAACCACAAACTCTCTTTTTATTAAAATAAAACAAAAAAATCAGCTTCTCTTAATCTAAAAACCTGTTTCCTTTCTACTGTGAAAATAAAACTTGTAGACACTCTGCTGATTAAAAATAAGTTTTGTGTGCAAAAACTTGTCAATTCCAGTTGTTTCATGTAATTCTTCTTAAGCCAGTTTTAATTTTGTTTGAATCAAATAAAACGTGGGGCATATTTTAAATTAAAGAGTTTATTTCCTAACTAGATGAGAATCGATAGATGAGTCTGAATCTTTGTGTTCCGGTGGTTAGTTTAAGTCAATGACCTAATGAGTTATGCTGTAACTCAAACCAGAAAAGATGCATTGAGGGTTTTTGGACTCATAAAAATGACCCCTAATAACTCAAATGACGGCACCCAGTCTGCTTCCTGACCTGTCTTCTGTCTGAAATCCTGTCCTCTTGGTCATGATTATGACTCCAGTTAAGGTTCAGACAGCAGATGAAGCGTTTTGCCCAATTACACATCAGCAACGTGACCAAGATGTCAACCTACTGGTTACCGGACGAACCCCCTACACCTTCAGCAGCACATCATTTCCATTTCTGTTTGACGGTAGAAACGGTCTGTTAGCTTCATACGTGAACTCTGACCCCAGCTGTGTCGTGTGGAGCCGAGAACATTCCTTCAGACAAAAAGAAGCTCTTAAGGTTTTCACAAGAGTTAAAGAGTCTGTTCCAAAACATTTTCCTCGTGTTTTTACTGGCGGTTTGATCAGAACTGTTCAGCAGAGAGAATTTATTCCTCTGACACTCCTTGTTGATGGTGTACACCCATCCTCTGCTTCCCATGCAGCCCGGAGGGGCTGAGGTGTAATCCCTCTGTCTCCGTACATTCACCGGCTCTGGGAGCTGGAAAATGAAAAGCAAATATGAGAATGGCTGCTGTTGTTGAGCTTTGACACGACGCAGGCCTGCTTCTCTTGGCTCGGCTGTTTCATCTGCTGGTTCCAAAACCTTCCAGGACTGGACCCTTCTGGAAGAACAAAGGCTTCAAACCAACAAGCCACATTTAGGAGGGAATTTTTCTAAAAGAAAAGCAACAACCAAACTGGTTTGTGGTAAGCTAGTCAGCTTTTACTAGGCCAGTTTTCAAATGGCGGTATTTTGGTTTAGTTTTTAGTGCAAATATCTTAGCAAACTTAAATGACTCAAAAGTAGCTTAAATATGTTTTCAGCAAGATGCATGGGCTTGTTTTTAGCCAAATGGATTAAAAGCACTGGTCCCACTGACTGATTATTTCACTTTCAACATGCAGATCTTATATTGCTGATCATTTGTTCACTGCCTCCTGGTCTGATCCACAGAGTTTCTCTTAGAGGTCAGCATGTTATCACAGTTTCCTCTGGTTTTCTTCCCACAATCCAGAAACAAGTATTTTAGACTAACTTGTGGTTCTTCATTACCCTTCGGTTTCTTTCTTCACCTGGTGGTGGTCTGAGGTATTGCATGAGTCTGAGACCCTAAGCATCAGAAAGCAGGCAAAAAACACGAAACACGTGAGAACCAGAGGTTTTCTTTCTGATGACTCCTAAATGAGAGCCATGATCTGATTTGCGGTTTTTCATATTTTCTTGCATAACAGTGGAAACGTTCCCAGTGGGAATGTTACTTCCTGCTTCATGGGTGAAGCACAGCATCACTGCACATCTCTGCTCATCTGTTCTGTTTCTTTCACACATCCTGACCTCAGTCACATTCCTGATCTTTCTTTACTGCTGGTTGATTTTGAAAGCATAGATTTTATGATAATTTAGACCGTGATGTGTCTTTTTTAGTGGAATAGCTCTTTAAATTATACGTTTATTTCAGGTTTGTGATTCTCGTTGCCCTGCTTTTACATTTGCTTCCTAACTGTCTTGTTTCCGTCTTTCTCTGCAGACAAATGTTTCTCCAACCAGACCAGCCCCAAGTGTGTCTCCTCATCCTCTTCCTCCTCGGATGTGGAGCCTAACTCGTCTTCCTCCTCCTCCTCCATCCTTCCTGTCAGTCAGATGATTGACAAGGTGAGAGATTACTGCTCCACGCGCACCGACAACTTCTACAAAAACATCATCATGTCCGACAGTTTCGCCAACTGCACCCGGCTCTAGAGCTGCAGCTCCAGCTTCTGGAAGACCTTTTCTCTTTGTAAATATTCACGACTCGCTTTCAGCCTGGGATGCGCCTCGTTCTGGAACATCTTCAGGCGTTTAAGGCTCCTCTGTTGTTGCCAGAGGAGATTGTTCTGAATCTAAAGGAGCTTGGGGAATCTTTGCAGATCTGACCGGGAACGTCTTCTGGAACGTTTCCTTTTCCGTCCAGGAAAACGGATCAGCCTTTCCGCCGTCCTATTACGCACCTACAATCTTAAGGAACATGTTTTATTTTATTGTTTTCTTGTGTTATATGTGTTTGTTTGGTATTGTATAAGTAGTAGGAGTTTTACAATGTGGAAATCATTTAGATTGAGAAATTTGTTCAAGTTCAGCTCATTAAAACAGAATCAGTGACATTAAAATCTAGTCCTGTCCTCAAAATTTCTATAAATTATGACAGAATCAATAATTCAATAATTCCCCAAACCAGCTTTAATGCAACACAGAAGATTTTCTGATGACCAAACGAGCAAAGTGTCTCAAGGCCAGAGAAACAACTGGCTGTTGCAAAATAAATTATTAAAAATATAACAGCTGCAAACCGTAAGAAGCAAAAAAGTTATTTTTCAAAATGCTTGGTGGGAGTCCACAGCTGAGGGCTCCTGCTTTCTGCATGGAGGGTCTTTCCTGGTGGTTGTTGGTGGTGGACTTTAATTATAATAAATATTTACATAAATCTGACTGAGATGAGACTGAGATCATGAATTAGAAATAAATATCTGGACCTTATTTAGCCATGAACGTTTAGACTTTCTTCTCTTATATATTCCACACAAAATCAGCTCAATAAAAGACTATAAATCATTTAAACAGTCGTCAAACCACCAATACTGTAGCAGCTTAACTGATTTAAATGTAGGCGACATGGACTTATGGTGCCGTTTGTAAAGTCACACTGTCAAAACTGAACAGCAACAGTTTGGTTTATAAAGCCAAACTGGAGAAAAACATTATTTCACTCACAAGTTCACCATGTTGTTCAGTCATTTATTCACTGCTTAAAACTAAATATTTAACATTTAGTCAACCAACTAAATATTTAGCTCCAAACAAAATGTTCAGCAAGCTGAGTATTTAGCTTCAAGCTAAGCATTTATAGTTACCAGGGTAAATGCTTGATTTTAGACAACATGAAGCCACCTGTAAGCTAAATATTTAGTTAAGTATGTAGTTGGTAAGCTGAATATCTAGCTCAGTATATTTGATTTGAAGCTGTGACATTTATAAATAAATGCATAACATGATGAAATTATTTACCAGCTAAATAACCCAAACTACTGCTGGTCATTTTTGACTGCATGTGTTTTATTTACTATTGCAGCTGTAATACAAAAAATCTTTTCTGTATTTCCTGAGTGGTTGAGAGCTAAATGGTGGTTAATATGGTGACATATTTCCGTATTGTATAAGTTATTTTCTGGCAGTAAGTATGTCTTTAAGTGTTATGGAAACATCTGGCAGTGACCACATGATGCCTCCTGGATTCATTCAGGACTGAAGCTCCGCTGCTCATGCAGACAAAAACCTTTTCCATTTAAACTCAAAGAGAGGAATGTTAATCATCACTTTAATAATCTGTTTATACACACAGAATAAGCTATAAAGAGCAAAATATGGCAGCAGTTTTCACTCTGATGTAGCTTCAGCCTCACCAAAGACAGAATACTTTGGGTGAATTTTGCTTCCTGAGTGTTCACTAGAACCAAATGATCTTTTGCAAACTCTGCAGAGCACAGAAACCCTCCTGGAATCAGTTTGAGACACGTCAAGTCACAGGAACAAACCCTAAGTTAGAAACGACCCATAAAACCTCCCAGTTTTCCACATCCACGCGTCTCCAGGATGACGAGGTGCTTCAGTTTGGAGCTATAGGGTGGTCAGAGACGCTGATGCGATCCTACTGTATCATGTAACCGCCGGACTGTAAAAAGGGAAAGAGCCGGAGAGAAATGGGCTGTTATGTTCTGTTGTCTTTTTTAATACTGTGATGTTTGTTTGTGGAGCCATATCCTCTGTAAATAGTGATCTCTCTGTTCGATGTGCCTCATTCTGTGTGTGGATGCAGGAAGCTGCAGTCCGGATCGTTGTGAAGCTCCGAGTGCAGAACGGATGAGACGGGAAAGACCAAACGGACTTGGTCCAGATTAGACTTCTGTGTTGTTAGGAAACTGATCTTTGATTTCTCTCTGCAGCTGTTTGGGTGAAGATTAAATAAATACACTTTATTGTTACATAAGCAGACTTTTTCCACCTTTATGCTGCTTCATTTTACATTTGAGAAATACAAAAAGAAAGCCCGACCAAACGCAAACGGAGGCTCAGTCAGTCTTTGCTTCTCCTGCCAGGTTAGTTTTAAATCTGGCAGCTTGAACGTGGAAAGAAATGTTTTAGGGTGATAAACAGTGATGTCTCTGCAAAAAGTATGAAAAATGAGGAATCAGTGGGGAGTTTTCCACAGAGCTGCACATAAAAACTCATTTTCTTGTAATTTTCAATGTCTATGAAGCAGAAGGAATAAATAAACTCAATCAATCTTAGAATCAGGAACCTGTTTTGTGTCTGGCTTAAACATTGACCACAGTCTCTAAGAATTAAAAGGTTCATTTCGCCCATCTCAGTGAGCCAGTTTTATGATATTTCCCACTGGAAGAGGGAGGAAACCCAAGAACATTGTTTTTGGGGAAAACTGTAAAAGGTTTAGCAGCACAAGTGAAATCCCATCCCGGTCCCTCTGTGTGTTGGCACCGGTTTAAGCTAGTGGTACCTTTAAAGGGTCATGTTCTGCTTTTCTATGACTTTCACCAAATAAGCCAAATATTCACATGGAAAACCCTTTCCTGAAGTCTGATAACTGGAAACAGGATAACATCGCCCCTGCAGCTTTGGCTGCAAAAACAACATTAAAAATAAAGATTTTGGATATTTAATGACGCTACAGTGGACCCCGACTAGTTCAGGTTCGGGTTTTTTTGTCTGTTTACTGAATGTTTTTTGTAGAGCATTTAAAATATATTCTAAAAAATAAAATAGCTAAGCACAATGCTTGACCAGCATTTGAAAACCAGCCAATCCAGAAGTCTAATTTATTTTCCTTGGTGCTGATTGGCTGCATTGGCTACAATGAAGACCATAGATATTATCCTCTGTAACACTGACAGGCTCCACTGTGCATATTTTAACTGCTAAAATATGCAGTTATAGACATTTTTAGAGCAGATTCATGCATTATGGTACGACTAATTAGTAGAATTATGAATTAACAAACTAGAGAATAAGATGATTGTGACTCACTGGTGATTTGTGTTTCCCTTGTTGGAGGCCACAGCATCCATCTTTCCATCAGGCAGAAACCAAGAAGCTTCAAACAATCAGACGCTGTTAAAACTGTAAGTTGAATTGAAAGAAATCTTGGACTGTAAGTGTCACCATCCTCTGGTGGACCCACGTGTAATCTTTGATGCATTTACAGCGTTTTATGTTCGATATGATATTTTTAAGACTCTTCCATTCCAGTTAAATTTCCAGATTCGGTTTGGTAAAATCCACCTTTCTGTGACCCGTTTAGACGGTTGACGGTTCCTCTGTGGTAACATCTGACCAGTCTGGACTCAGAGTTCTCATTATTTCTCTCATTTATTTAACTTGAATTGAATTTTTTTAATACGTTTTGTTGAATACACCGTTTGTCTCCCGTGGTTAACCACACAATCGTCTTTTTGGATCTCGACCCACCGGTTCTGGCAGCAGCAGAGTTCAGCATGAGGTCCAGTGCGTGGTCAAGGACGCATTTCACCGACCACCAGAAACCACGGGTCGCTCTTTCTTTCCTTTTCCCAGCATGGCGGAGGAATTTATTCATCAGCTCACCAAATAAAAGCCAGAGAGACTCAGGCTGGGAGAGCGGACGTCCTGTTAGAGGAAAAATGATTATACGTTTTCTCTTGTTGACCAAAATACAACCAAACTGGGCCAAAACACTTCATTATGAATAAGTGAGACTTAAATATTACCTTCCATTTTAAAATAGAAAGGAGTATTAAAGGAAACTTTATTGATCATCTTTTAAAAATAGGGTTTAGAAAGCCAGAAGTGGTGTTCTTAGAGCTAAAAGCAGTTTGTGTCTCATCTTCAGCCGACTGCATCCAAAAATCACAGAGGATTTTTATTTATGGTTTATCAACCAATCAAGTTTATTTATAATGTGCATTTTAGCAACAAGGCAGCTCAAAGAGCTTTACATCATAAAACATAAACATCATCAAGCATCAATCGTTGTATATTGAAGTTCAAAAGCATCTCTAACCAGGTGAGTTTTTAGCCTTTAATGGAGGTCAGTGTTTTGGCTGTTTTGCTGTTTTCTGGTAGTTTGTTCCAGATTTGTGTTGCATAGAAGCTGAATGCTGTTAAATCAGATGGTTTATGTTAATATTCAGAATGAACAAAATAGTTGATGTAAGCAAGGAGCATGTTTGAAGTTCAGTTCACATGATTACATAATAAAATTTAAAGACATTTATATAAAGCAATCTAATAAATCTTAAATCCTAAAAGATACTTAAAATATAAAACTTTTAAAAGTTTTTTATGATAGTTATTAGATCAAATTTCTTCAAACATACAATACTCTTATTTACATTTTAGCACTAATGAAGTTCCATACAGTGTTTCAGTTTCACAGCTGTTTGTAAAAATATTTCTTCTCTTTTTTTCTGCTTTTTCATGGATACAGTTTTTTTTTTTTAGGATTCAACAAATATTGCAACTTCTGCCCAAAGTCCAGCTTATAGGAACCTCTTTCCTGTCAAGAAATTGAAACTCTTCATGATTTTGCTGAGTAATAAAATGCCGAGTCACTGGTTGCTATAACGATGTCCACCTATTTGTTTAACTTGTAAGGCATTGAAAAAAGTCCCTGAACTGAGCAAATTATTAAACATCATCACACCCTAAGCTGGATATTCTGTGGCACAATCTTCAAAAATCAACCAACTTATGCTGCAATTTTTGGAAAAAAAAAAACTTTAAAAGGTCCCAGATGCTTCAGTCTGATTTAAAAGAGTAAATAATGTCAGTTATTACTCAGGTTGATCAGCTGCAGCCTCCTTCCTCCATCCACAGCAGAGAAACTCGTCCTGCACCACGAACCAGGGGTGAAAAACTGATCCCCAGACTCGAA
This sequence comes from Poecilia latipinna, assembly GCF_001443285.1. Lineage (NCBI taxonomy): Eukaryota > Metazoa > Chordata > Actinopteri > Cyprinodontiformes > Poeciliidae > Poecilia > Poecilia latipinna. The sequence goes on from NW_015116174.1 coordinate 42,594, forward strand.
TGTTCGGTAACATTTTCTGTTTTCTCTCCACCTCATGTTCACCTCTCTGCTAACTCTCAGCGCTGGGATTTATCAAACATGCGGTCAGGTCACAAATGCAGAAAATGTGTGAACCCTGTTGCTACTCCATGTGCCATAAGTCCAAGGAGAGAAAACACAAGAGCCCAGAGATCATTTATCATCTGGTGTATGGAGATGAGGTGGTTGACACACACTCAGCGAGAACAAACCCAGGAACGCTCAGGTTTCATTGGTTTCGCTCTCCTCACTGCTGACAGAGACTCTGCTGCCACAGAATGCAGATTACAGCGTGTGGTTTGGAGACGACGAGCCGCCTTGTTCTGAGGTCGGAGGAGGATTTTCAGAAATCTCTAAGACCCTTACTCTAAAGGTTATGATGGTAGATGTATTATAGTGCAATAATAACTTACAGGTAAAAAGGAAAGGCTGTCAGTTGCATAAATGTCTGCTCTCCAGGTCAAAGTAATATAAAATTCTTCAAATTCTTCATATGCTGCAAAATAAATCCATCTGTTTTATGTTCAAGCAGCAGGGATTACTGCTACCTGAGTGACCTGAGGTCCACTCAGACTTACTGTTCTCTACTTTGGGAAAAAACTGTGAGACATGTGTTGAAGTGAGTTGAACTTGTGGACCGTAAACGACTTAAAAATAAAATCCAGTACTGGGAGATTGATCTGCAGCTGCTCAACACATGAAACGACACATAAAGCAAAACTTTGATCCGTCAGGATGAAGAAAATGCAGTAAAACAGGCAGATGAATCTATGTTGAGCCTGACTTTAGGATCCAGCTCTGCTAACTTGCTAATGCATTAGCAGAGATAATAA